>NC_083580.1:76775110-77075110 GCF_027579695.1 Neoarius graeffei
ATGAAGACACACAGGACACTGTCCGAGTTTAACACATTCTAAGTGCTGAGCATAACTGAGCCAAGATGGCGGCCGCATCCTCCTGCTGTTTTTTGCCAGAGTTGTGGTGATGATGATTTTCTCCTTTACCGCGTTATTTATTTGTTAAAAACCGATTCTCCCTCTCACAACGCCACCGTTCAAACAGCTCAACCCGATCACGTGCTTCTGGGCGTGTCTAACAGGCGCATGACTCAGCTTGATTGACAGGTTCCATGATGGCGAGGCGAGGCCGGGTCACGCGCTCGTCATGCAAATCAGGCGTGCTGCAGCCCAGCGGGCGCCCATGTGGACGGACACCACGCCGTGTTGTTCTGCACGCTGATTGGCTGCCTCGGCCCGACGCATTTTAATCTTATGCAAATGAGGAGCTGCTTGGAAGACCGTCTGTAAAACGCGGAACTGGAATTTGGGATCGACTTATTCGACATTTAGACGCACAGGGAAAAGAAAGATGGATCACTTTTAGGGAAAAAAGGTTATCCAGACCTTTCGTATTATTATTTTATTTTATCTTACTTTATTTTATTTTAATGACATGATGATAGTAAGCTTTGGTTACTCTCTGGGTTGAGTTTAGCATGTTCTACCTGTGTCCTTATAGGTTTCCTCTGAGTTCTCGGGTTTCCTCCTACCTCTCAAAAACATGCAGATAGGGAGACTGGTGCCCATTCATGCATGCATGTGTATGCATGCTGCCCTGAGATAGACTGGACACGTCTATGTACCGTAATATGAGTTATCCTACCTTGAGCTCATTTGTTGCTGTGATTGGTTCCAGATCCACTGCGACCCTGAACAACAGTTACTAAAGATGAATGGATGATTATATTTATTATTGAGTTCTTAAAATTACTAGCCCATCACCTTTGAACATGCTCCATTTTAATCCAAACCTTAATAACTCAGAAACAAGTTGGTCTATAAATAATGTCAGCAGAAAGTTTAGGAATAACACATACACTGTGGCTCATTACAGGCAATCATCTGCATTTGTGAAGTTATGTTACATTACATTACATTGCATTGCAGGCATTTAGCAGATGCTTTTATCCAGAGCCATGCACAACATACCCAGAGCAGCCTGGGGAGCATTTGATGGTGAGGTGCCTTGAAGGGCACTTCAGCCATTCCTGCTGGTCCAGGGAATCAAACCGGCAAACTTTTGGTCCCAAAGCTGCTTCTCTAACCTTTAGGCCATGGCCTCCCCTATGTGATTGACAGCTCTGAGTCACAATAACCAACATGCATTTATAACTATTAAAAATGGCTCTTCGGTAGCTTTCAAACAACACCAGTCCTGTGCTGCATGCGATCTACAGAGCCTGAAAAAGGAGCCATGAGAGTTAGCATTTTAGCCTCTTTGGAGCTCTGTTTCAGATTAAAATTACACCTTAGGCACTGCTTTGGTCAGAGGCTTTGTTTGTTTAATCATATTTTTGTTGTTAATATATAAAATTATCCATCCATTCATCCATTATCCATAACTGCTTATCCTGTGCAGGGTTGCGGGCAAGCTGGAGCCTATCCCAGCTGACTATGAGCGAGAGGCAGGATACACCCTGGACAAGTCGCCAGATCATCACAGGGCCGACACATAGAGACAAACAACCATTCACACTCACATTCACACCTACAGTCAATTTAGAGTCACCAATTAGCCTAACCTGCATGTCTTTGGACTGTGGGGGAAAGATGTGCGTCTTTCTCCACGAACAAAAAAAAAAAACGCAGCGATTTGGGAAACGCCAAAAATCGCACGGCCAAAAAATCGTACACCCGGTTGTGACCTAGGCTTATGGGCAGCACGGTGGTGTAGTGGTTAGCACAGTCGCCTTGCAGCAAGAAGGTTCTGAGTTCGAACCCAGCTTTCTGTGTGGAGTTTGCATGTTCTCCCCGTGTCCGCGCGGGTTTCCTCCGGGTGCTCCGGTTTCCCCCACAGTCCAAAGACATGCAGGTTAGGTTAACTGGTGACTCTAAATTGAGCGTAGGTGTGAATGTGAGTGTGAATGGTTGTCTGTGTCTATGTGTCAGCCCTGTGATGACCTGGTGACTTGTCCAGGGTGTACCCCGCCTTTCGCCCGTAGTCAGCTGGGATAGGCTGCCTGCGACCCTGTAGAACAGGATAAAGCAGCTAGAGATGATGAGATGAGTTATGCCGCTTTTCCACTACAAACGCGGCTGAGCCGGGCTGAGCCGTGCCGTGCTGAGTCGAGCTGAGCGGGGCTGTTGGAGTTGCATTTCGACTACAACCGCGCTGAACCGTGCTGGCTGGAAGTGGGTGGACACATTGGGTGGAGTTAGCGAAAGTGGGTGGACGTCACGTGATGTCGTTAAGCAGCGCAAACAGTGACATCAGTGAGCTTTTAAGCAGTAGTCTCACGACCCGAATAGTAAAAATAAACATGGAGGACATGGAGTCGTTAGTGTTGCTGGTCTTGGTTCTGTGCCTTGTAGTCACCGACAACGCCAACAGATACTGGCAAGAGCGTATAGATGAGGCGAGGCGCATAAGGCTTCAGAAATTCTTGTAATTCGTAATTCTTCTTCTTCCGGGTTTACGGTGTTTACAGATCCCAGCGTGCTCGCGGGGCGTGTGTGGGCATCTGAGGACACTCCTCCTCACCAATCAGTACACAGGGGAGTGTCTGCTCACGCCCCCAGCCTCACTCGGCTCGGTTTGGCTCGCTTCAGCCCCACTCCAAAACGGTGCGAGTTTTAGGGGCTAAGCAGGGCTGAAGCGAGCTGAGTCGTGCTGTTCTTTGGTAGTCGAAACGCGAGCCGTGTCGGGCTGAAGTGAGCTGAAGCGAGCTGAAGTGAGCTGAAAAAGGGTAGTGGAAAAGGGCCATTAGGTTAATATGGGACGGCCTTGGGCTGAGATGCCCTTGAGCGAGGCACCTCCCCGGGCGCCGTTAGCGTGTGTGTTCACTGCTTCAGATGGATTAAATGCAGAAAGGAAATTTCACAAGTGTGTGATGAATAAAGTTGTGCTTTCTTTCTTTTCTTTCAATAATGGAGCTTTTTTTATTGCCTTGTGACATCTCTGACTCCTGATCCGAAAGCTTTTGCCTTGTTTTGTAGAACCGATAGTATTTAGGGGCGGGGCTTCGTGTAAGGAGGCGGGGCTGGAATGCTATGCCGCCTTCCACTGTGTTGTGTTTTCTGTTACTCGCATCGCCATCTTGTTGCAAGTCAAGTAATGCACGTCTGAGGAATTTTCGGAAGAACTGTTGCGATATTTTAAATGTAATTATATAATCATCAAATAAGTGTTAAAGCTTAGTGCGCGTGAGCAATCCGGTCATCACGCAAACACGCAACTTAGTGCGCGTGCGTGTGTTTTTTTAAAGACACTGTATCCGCTCGGTGAACGAGATGAGTATTGATATACTGTTGGAGGCGGCGAGATATCTGGAGTGGCAAGCCCAGCAACAGCAGATTACACGTGGTAAGGTGGAGGGGTGGGAGTGGGTGGGTGTGTGTGTGTTCACTAAGGAGAAATTACAAAAATGTACATGCATGCGTGTGTGTGTGTGTGTGTTGAGTAATGCATGCTGTAGCACTTTTTAAATAACGTGCAGTTGTTAATGTTCAGAGCGTGCAGTGTAATACAGTGCGTTGTGGTGCTCCTGAAACTTTCGATTTTATTATTTAGTGGTGTCAGTCCGCGCGAGCGTTTCTCTTTGCTCGGTTTCCGGGTTAAATCCGTTGCTATATTTAGTCGGTGACTCCGCGCGCGCAGTCCCGTCGTAGTGGGTGGGTGAGCACAGAGACGCGCGCGCACACACGCACTTTATATTATAATCTATTAGGAAACTGGCTTGCATTGTGCGCGCATGCACTGTGTACATGTCTATATATATAAAATATTTATTAGATTCCTGAATTAAAAACTAACCTTATGAATAAATGAGCACCTTTTTTTGAAGTTAGGGAATGTCGTAATGCTTGTGCATTGGGCGGTGGTGTGTGTGTGTGTGTGTGTTTACAGCATGACATTGCCGCGTGACTTTTCGCCTTACTTCCTGCTTGGAGATCGTGTATCTCTGTGGGTTTTTCCCTTATAAGACCTTCCTCGGTTATATTTGCAAAGATCAGTCGTATGCGTGTTACAGCTACAGTCTGGGAATAGGGTTTTTTTTTTTCTTTTCTTCCTTTTTTTTCTCTCGTGTTGATGACGTGTCACTCGGTCCACACCCCCGGTGGATAGCGCGTGCTGAATAAGGACCGCCCCTTGCGACCACGTGCGCACTAGACAGGCCCCGCCCCTTTCAGAGTGAGTGGGGCCCGCCCACCGCGGGTCACGACGTCGGGAAATAGGGCAACTCCCTCCTGCCTCGACTGTCTGATGCACGCGTTATATAATGCGCTGTTGGCCTTTTGTGTTTTAAAATGGTGAAAGAGTGGATCTAGGAATATAAATTTAAATGCAAATCTTTCAGAGCATCTTATAAAGTAGATTGCAAACGTGTAACTGTCTGTTCCAGTCAATGCAGTAAACAACAACAACAACTGTTTGCACTAATATCTAAGCTACCTTTGTACCCACCTGGAAAACCTTCTATATGCTCATTGCTTATGATACACTTTTTACAATTCTGCAGGGCTCGAAATTCTTTTTTTTTTTCACCAGCCAGCCGGACTAGTTCCCTTCCAAAGTAACTCGCCAAACAGAAAATCGACTCGCCAAAATTTGTTCATGTATGAATTTTACTTCTGTCAAAAATAACGCAAAAGAGAGTAGTTACCATTGTTCATGACTAATGTGCATTTATTTCAAGACCTGAGTATTTTGATACTGGGTTTTTTTTTTTTTTGCACACTTTACAAATTGGCATTTGCTGTTCCATGTCCTCCTCGCGATATCCAAAAAAATGCCAGATGACTGACCCCTTACTAGTTCTTTTAGGAACCAGTTCGTCTGCTTCCGTTTTTAATTTGTCGCTGAAATTGACTGAGCTTACACGGTAGCCTACGCAACACCAGCGATTGCACGAACTGAGTCAGCGCTGTAAACCGAAACTAGGAAATCTTCCTGCAAGTTCCTTTCAGCACCGAGATGTCGCCCGGGATTTGTTGGCGAGTGCGTGACGTTATTGTTGTTGTTTTTTTTTTACCCTTATGCAGCCTCTCGCATTACTGCCTGAGGGACAGGAAGAAAACCACCGGAAAAGGTTTTAAACAAACACGAAACAAACACAAGTCGGCAGATGACCATAAAATATTCGATAGTTACGATATAATAATTATTAGAGGTCGACTGATATGGGTTTTTCTAAAGCCGATGCCGATACCAATATTTAGAGGTCAGAGTCAGCCGATGGCCGATATGAGCTGCCGATTTTTTTTGGGCCGATATGCTATCGTATCGTCCTTAATTGGCATGCTAAAATATCATACTAGTACGAGGACGCACAACACTTATAAACTTAACACGATTTATTGAAAATATGTTAATGAAAGAAATTATTAATTTCATTTAGATTTTATTATTCATAACATATTTATTTTATTCATTATAAATAACATAATATATAGTATAAATATTATGTATTATATAAAAATGACTGTACTCATCATAACAATAAGAATTAACAAATTAATGACTTAAACGTATTAAAATGAATAATCGATAGACTAACAGAGTGCAAGAAGACTTCCATGATGTGACAACTTCAGATAGTTACTTCAAAACGGCAAAATACATGTTTAAGTTATACAGTTTCACTGTGGAACTTCCATGCCTTGAACTTTCACACGTTTCCGTTTCAACAATATAAAACTCCGTCTCCCAGCATGCTGTGCAGGAAACCGGAAATAGGAACTGCAGAGGTCTAGCATCGGTCTCTGGTTCACAATCAAATCAAACATGTATACATCGCGAAAACGAATGGACATGGGATGGCAATGTTATACTACGTTCACAGGTTAGTTTTGCGTCCTCTTTTTGTTAACTTTTCACTTAGATTGTCCGTTACTACAGTTTAGATCGGAACATAGCGGTCACCAGCGTTAAGGGGGCTTACATAGTCGATGCATTCCCGACGCACTCGCGGCCACAAGGCTACGCATCGCAGCGTTTCATTTCGAGAGGAATTCTACATCTCCGATGCAGTTGAAATGCTATTCGTTTTTCCTTTCGCTAAATGAAGCAACACATCACAGATTACAACTATCATGAGAGCAAATGTACGACTTTAGGACATTGAAATGTAAGAATTGAAGCCTTACCTGTAGGCTGTCTCTGCTGACTCCTGAAACGTTTGTTGGCTTGGGTCTTTTGCACGCCGCGTTCTACGTAGCTGTCATGCCTGACTTTAAATCGGCGCGATCAAATAAGAAAATCGGCCGATGCCGATTCATTAAAAATGGCAAAAATCGGCCGATTAAATCGGTCGACCTCTAATAATTATATGTATCTCACACAGAATTTTCGGAGCTATATTGAGTATATTCGATATATCGCACAGCCCTAGTCTGAATCTTTGCTTCATATATATTTTTTATTTTCAGCTAGCCAGCCGGGCTGCCTAGTGACAGGAATTACCCACCAAATGACAAATTAAGTCGCCTCGGGTGACTGGACCACCGTGAATTTCGAGCCCTGTTCTGTATTACATGGCATTTCCATACACACATTAACCTAATTTTGTCGTACTTGCAGAATGATAGTAAAACCTGTTCTGTTCTATTTGTTTACTTATTATCCCCCGCCACGAAGCGCGCAGACTGTGAGTTGGCCTAGCCGTCTGACAAGGCATGCTGCAATACAGATGCGAGTGGGTAGTCAAACTCTCGCGGTTATTCTAGCTATGTAACATAGGTGAGAGGCCGAGGGCTACGGAAATGGAAATCGGCGCCACATGGTGTGGGAAGGACGAAGTGCGCAGAGGGATGTAGGAATGGAGTCCGTCCATCCATTCGTTTGTCCATTTCAGTCTGGACAAATTTTCTCATAAGCTACATCAATGAAACTTTGCACACTCATACTATTGAAAAAAGCCGGGTAGCATTTTATGAAGGTGTCATAGCACTTATGACATCACTGGGCTCATAAGGTCGTAAGTGTTAAGAGGTCTTCATAAAATGCTCCTGGCGGGGGGATAGTGATGACCGTGTCGTCTTGTTTATTTACCTGTAATTTTTTTTTTTTGAGTCAGTGTAGTACATACAAGATTATATATTGAGTATAAAATTATCAATGATACCTAGCTTATGATGATTTAAAAGAAATAAAAGTTAAACATTTTAAAATATTCAAATATTTTTAAAAAATGCAAAACGATGAATCACAGTATAGAAAAATAGTGAAATATTGGTACAACAAGAAGTGAAAATGGCGTTAATAAAACAAACCACAATCTCCAGGGATGTCTGTTTGAACAGGTGGGATTTGTTTAGCCTGGATTTTAAAATGTTTACGCTGATAATCTCATGAATAACCCATGAAAGTAAAACTACATGTCCTTAATTTTAAACATATTATTTGCAACATGTGCTCTACACATTCACCTTTACGCTCTGCTCATTTTCTCAGATGCTGTATCAAGTGTTTTTTTTTTTTTGCAGATTTTGCTGAGAATATTCAAATCAAAATATTTGCTCGGTATGTTCCCATTAGTTCTTGACTTTTTGGACACACTGTATGTGCTGTATCTGAGTTGGAGAATTGATGTGTTATTAGTTTGCTGCAAAATCAATTTCACGTTTGTGCCCCGAATAAAGTATACCGGTCATGCTTGAATATCAGTATCACTTTTCTGCAGAAAGTCATCCTGGAGGAATTACGGTCTTTGGATGTGAGTACATGTCCGCAATATTCGTGTTAATTTTGTTGAAATAACCCACTGTGGTCATGTGGTCCAGCTCAGCCAATCAGAGCGCGAGAATCGGTCAACAGATATGGTGTTGCTTCTGGGCATGCTAGACCCAAATCAATCGAAGACAATTTTGTGGTGGAATAATTGGATTTGCAGCAAATTATGGGCGGCAGAGACAATATAAATCACTTGAACATTGAAAGGCAAGTTTTTATTTTTTTCTGAGATTGAGTAGCCAGCACAGAGCATCTGTTCCCCCTTTTCCACCAAAGCAGTTCCAGGGCTGGTTCGGGGCCAGTGCTTAGTTTGGAACCGGGTTTTCTGTTTCCACTGACAAAGAACTGACTCTGGGGCCAGAAAAACTGGTTCCAGGCTAGCACCAACTCTCTGCTGGGCCAGAGGAAAGAACCGCTTTCGTCAGCGGGGGGGGCGGAGTTGTTAAGACCAACAACAATAACAAGACCGCGAAAGATCACCATTTTTAAGCGACGAGAAGCAGCAGCTGTACAAACGCGAAGTCATCCATTATTATTATTGTTGTTGTTGTTGTTGCTGCTGCTGCTTCTTCCATGTTGTTTTTGCTTCGATATTCACGCCAAGGTTTATGCAAACGTAACTGACGAATACAGCGACGTAATGACGTGGCTTCCCTTAGCACCGCGAGCTATGGAAACGCAAACTGGTTCTCAGCTGGCTCGCAGGTTGAACGAGTTGTGAACCAGCACCAGCACTGGCCCCGAACCAGCCCTGGAACTGATTTGGTGGAAAAGGGGTATGTGTAGGCGGAGAAAATTGCCAGTCGCCAGTGTTTGTGGACATCTCTGTATAACTATATAGCGAACTATTGTCTCAAAAATGACCAGGCGTCTCTCTTCATACTCCTAAACATTTCCAAACAGACCGATGTCTGGACATCAAACAGGAAGTGTGTATAGTACATAATGTTCCCATTTATTATTTATTATGTGCCCAGTCTATTTGAATATTTCTGGTTCAGGTTTTGCCATGGACACAGTTGAGATTTTGTTCACTTCCTTTAGCAGCCTGTACCTGGAAAAACAGCAAACTGCATGTTTGAGGAGTTAATGGTGTTACACTATATGACCAGCCATACCATATGACCATCACATCCATCCCAATCCAGATTTCTTCCCTCTTTGCTGTTAGAATAAGCTTCACTCTTCTCTTCTGGGAAGGCTTCCCACCAATTTTTGGCTTTGAGGATTTGTGTTCATTCGGCCACAAGAGCATTCGTGAGCTCGGGCACTGATGTTCGATGAGGAGATCTGGGGTGCGCTTGACGTTCCTGTTCATCCCAAAGTGGGGCTGAGGTCAGGGTTCTGTGCAGGACACTTGAGTTCTTCCACTCCAACTTTGACAAACCATGAGCTCAGATTTGCCCCTTTTCCACCAAATCAGTTCCAGGGCTGGTTCGGGGCCAGTGCTTAGTTTGGAACCGGGTTTTCTGTTTCCACTGACAAAGAACTGGCTCTGGGGCCAGAAAAACCGGTTCCAGGCTAGCACCAACTCTCTGCTGGGCCAGAGGAAAGAACCGCTTACGTCAGCAGGGGGGCGGAGTTGTTAAGACCAACAACAATAACAAGACCGCGAAAGATCGCCATTTTTAAGCGACGAGAAGCAGCAGCTGTACAAACGCGAAGTCATTTATTATTATTGTTGTTGTTGCTGCTGCTGCTGCTTCTGCCGTGTTGTTTTTGCTTCGATATTCGCGCCAAGGTTTATGCAAACATAGCGACGTAACTGACGTATACAACGACATAATGACGTGGCTTCCCTTAGCACCGCGAGCTATGGAAAAGCAAACTGGTTCTCAGCTGGCTCGCAAGTTGAACGAGTTGTGAACCAGCACCAGCACTGGCCCCGAACCAGCCCTGGAACTGATTTGGTGGAAAAGGGGTAATTGTAAAGCTACAGCATGCGAAGACATCCTGTACAATTGTATGCTTCCAACTTTGTGGCAGCAGTTTAGGGAAGAGGCGTAGGGATGTGAGCGTGACAGTCAGATGTCTGCATACTTTTTTTTTTTCCCCTGTATACGGTGCTTCCGTGCGTGTTGTTGGTGGTGTGATCTCGTTAAATAGAGATGCCATGTATGCGAAAACAACCTGAACCTAGTTGAACTTTAACCAGAGAAAACTTATATATTGTTGTAAAATATTTTTTACAAGTTGTTAAGTATGAACTGAGAAACTGACATCCGAGGCACAATGGCCTCTTCTTTCTTTCTCGTTTGTTCTCCAAGAAACCCTTCAAAGAAGCGAATGTTTTAAGCCGTAGATGCGCAGAGTGATTTGTTGTCCTTTCTCCTGTGGTGATTTCTGGAGAAATGGCATCGGTGTTTTAGTTATTACAGAGGCGTCCCATGCAGTGTCAGATTTGGGCTTGTGTGAGCCTTTTGTGTTTTAACCTGCGTTTTAGGGTTTATTGACATTTTGCAGAAAAGCATATAGCCTTCTACTAACACAAATGACAATGGATAAGAGAATGGTATTTATTTATCAGCTGAGGATGTAATAATCAGTGGTATTTTGTGTGGCACTTTACAAGGTACACCATGTGAATTTAAGCCTGGACAAGCTTGCGTGGGTTCCTCGCTTTGTTTGTGCTCCAGACCGCATGTGTGAGTAATTGCGTGTGCTTTGGAGAAGGAAGGACGGAGGGAGGGAGGAGGTGACGGAGGGAGGGAGGGAGCGTAAATGGCTGTGTCCTGTTGGCACATTTTTTTCCCTGACTCACAGTAGTCGATGTAATCTTTATAAGGAGACCAGGCACTGCGATGCCACAAACACATGTCCAGTAAGAGCCGTATTTGTCCTGTTGCTCACAACACTGTCCATCTGTTAACGTCTTATTCAAGAGCCTTGAGCCATCGTTCTCTTAGAGCTCATTAACAGAAGCGCTGTCTGGGTCACGGAGTAGCTGTATGCACTGCTGTTTAATTCTTAATGCGAAAAAATCCCCACGTGATAAAGGATTTTTGTTGAATGCTGTTACTTTATTTGACGTACCACACATGAGGGAGTCTTTTCCCTTATTTGGAGTGTACGTTCAAGTCTGTAAGTGTTTTCTTGGTTTTTAATTCGCTCAGCGTGCAGCTCGCATCCCCAAAGCCTTGTTCTTGTGAAATCGAGATGTGGTGGGGTGGGGGAGAAAGAGTCGTGTTTTGGGTACCCGCCAATTTGGGTACCAGGCTAATTTGACGTTCAAGGAATCCCACGTGCCTCTGTGTTGGTCTCTTTGCATCCATGGCAACCGTCGCCTCGCATGCTCGACCGCGTTAGCAGCTCCCTTTTTTCTTTTTCCTTTTTTTTTTTTGTTCGGGACGCAGCGTAGGCACTGCAGCAACGGATCACAGCTCGTGTCTCATAGCACTAATGACATCAGCTGAAATGTGCTTTGGGCAGCTCACAAATCCCCTCCCCCCTTCTCATATTAAAATCGAACCCGCAGAACAAAAGCAGCGATCCTCAGCCATTGGGTAATGTCAACTCTGTCTACAGCTCAGTCTGTCCATCACCACAACCCGACCAATCAAATCGTCTGCACATGAGATGAGACGAGACGAGACACAGCCTCAGATTCCCGCCTGCTTCCTCTGCGTGCTGCTGAATGATATCCGGACTGTGGTGCTGGTTTCTGGGTCAGACACCTCCCAAGGCTTTTCTTCTAAGCCTGGATTATGCTTTATCAGAAGTGCTTCTGAGAAGAACTTCTGAAAGTCTGGATAGGAACAGAAGGTGGTTCCTGGGTGCGATGGTGTGTGCTGTTCATTAAACAGGTGCTTTGGGGTGAACGGGAAGTGTACACTCCATTGATAAATAAAAAAAACGTGTGGCACACAAGACATGTAGACACAGATGTTGAAGTTTTTAGTGGATAAAATGTCGATAGCTAAGTTACAAGTAAGTGTGTTAAAAACTTCACAGGAAATAGCTGAAAGTAAACAAAGCAGCTCCAGAAAAAGGAAATGAAATGAAGAATCAGAAGGTGTTGATTCATTATCCATAACGGCAGCTCTGACAGTAGTGATGGCTGTAATGCAAATCACAGGTTTATACTAATGCGCTTGTTCTAATATGTGACCGTTTCTGTATTAAAGGAATAATCTGGAGTGATAGACCTAGAAAGCATATTTACGCATTATTGGGAGTGCATACGTTGAGTTGCTACCACAATCACGTCAATCAGATGTGTTTTGGTTTTGAGACAGTTCGTTTTTTTTTTTATTATTTCAACCGGAAAGCACTAACACGGCAGTGCGAGGGGCGTGTCTTTTTGCCGATACAAAACGCTAGTTTTAAAACCATTTCAAAGCTCAAAACAACATGACAGTTCTGTGGAAGTGAGTAGAGGGTTCCTACAAACAAAACGAAGTGTCCCTAGCTCTGCAAGTGCACGGACAGAGTGTGTAGAAGAGTAAATACAAAGCCAGTACCTTACCTGAAGTTGTTCTTCTCCAGACGCCATCTTCAGGGGAAAGTCCGTAAAAGTCGAGTGCAGAGCCCATCCCGCTGGAAATGCACAACACAATTGAGCTTTGCAATGGTTTTAAAACTAGCGTTTTGTATCGGCAAAAAGGCATGCCCCTTGCACTGCCGTGTTAGCACTTTCCGTTTTTTTTTTTTTTAAATAAATGCCGCTTTTCCACTACCAACGCGGCTGAGCCGTGCCGTGCTGAGTCGGGCTGAGTCGAGCCGAGTGGGGCTGTTGGAGTTGCATTTCGACTACAACCGCGCTGAACCGTGCTGGCTGGAAGTGGGTGGACACATTGGGTGGAGTTAGCGAAAGTGGGTGGACGTCCGGTGATGTCGTTAGGCGGCGCAAACAGTGACATCAGTGAGCTTTTAAGCGGTAGTCTCACAACCCGGAGAGTAAACAATAAACGTGGAGGACATGGGGTCGTTAGTGTTGCTGGTCTTGGTGCTGTGGCTTGTTGTCACCGACAACGCCAACAGATACTGGCAAGAGCGTATAGATGAGGCGAGGCGCATAAGGCTTCATAATTCTCGTAATTCTCCTTCTTCCGGGTTTACGGTGTTTACAGATCCCAGCGTGCTCGCGGGGCGTGTGAGGACACTCCTCCTCACCAATCAGTGCACAGGGGAGTGTCTCCTCACGCCCCTAGCCTCACTCAGCTCGGTTTGGCTCGCTTCAGCCCCACTCCAGAACGGTGCGAGTTTTGGGTGCTAAGCAGGGCTGAAGCGAGCTGAGTCGTGCTGTTTTTAGATAGTCGAAACGCGAGCCGTGTCGGGCTGAAGCGAGCTGAAAAAGGGTAGTGGAAAAGGGCCATTAGTGGACCGAAAGCTACTGAATTCTAATCACAGGCTTCCAATTTTAAAATAGAACAATTAATGAATTTAGAGCCACGTGGCCTGAAATTCTCCGCTATTTTTTCCTGCTTCACCATGACCCAGTTCAAGATACTACATCATGCATGACGTGGTGGGCTTTCCCTGTTCGCGCAAGGCATTGTGGGATACAAATTTGAAACAGGAGAGAAAAATGGAGGACGTGAGTGTGCGAATGAAACGTGAAAGACCGACTACAGTAACGGAAAGAAAGCGAGAAGAAAAGACGTTATGTTATATACGAAGGAAAGGAAACGCAGGAATTATCAAACTAATAAATATCGGCGCTCAGTGAGCACCTCGGTGTGATCAGCTGTTCGTTTAGCGACAGAATGATGGAACTGTCAGTGCACGCTCAAAGGTAAACCTGCGCACACGGACTTCCTCTGTCTGCTTGACTGCGCCAAGCGAGCAATTTCATGCATGTTATTTCCTTTAATCCCTTCAAATGAAATAACTTCCCAGTCACATAATGGCCTAATATTTTGTGAGACATTATAGAAATAAACATATCACAATGACCACGTTTCAGAGAGAACTAAATTTCACCGATTTTATGAAATCGAAAGGCCGTCTAGCTTTAATACAGGTTTATACCAACCAAACTGGCACAATTCAAATATTTGTACAGATCGGCCTCTCTCTTACATATAAAATTTGGGCTCCACTCCAGCCTCGAATGAGAGAGACTTGATTTTGGGCGCCCTGTGCACCATCAAACTAAAATACACCTCTTTAGTTTCAGCTTATTTTAGGTTCTTTTAGCTTGGAATTATTCCAAAGAGGTATTAAGACTCCCTTTAGCATTTACTTCAACACACAACTTGATTTACAATTGAGCAGAGTTGAGAAGAATCTTGGAACATCCAGCAGTGAAGGAATCTGAATTTCCTATTGATTTATGAACCAAACACAGAATGACACTGCGTTTTTCATCATACGTTCGCCATGGGGACTCAGCATGCCACGCCTGCCGAAACATCGCTCCCTTCAGTCGCTTGCTGGCTGACAGCGCTTTCACTTTGGCGTGGGTTTTTTTGGTTTGTTTATTTAAATATTTATCCCCCCCATATGACTGACACTGTCCGATGTGCTCGGGGACGGTTGGGGCTCTGAGTGTGCCTCCCCCGTGGTTCCAGCCCTTAAAGGGGAACTGAAGTCATTTTTAAACTTGCTTTATTTCTTAATTGACGTATTATTCAATTACGTTTTTGGTTTTAGTAACCTTATATCGTGACTTGTATTGGCAACTAATTGCAATTAAATATTTATACTTATCAACCTATTTGGTTTTTAGCCGTGTTGAATTTAGCTCGTTTGGTCCACGGCAGGCGTCGCTTATCTGCACAATCTTCGCGAGACTTCGAAACGTGAAGTGTCAGCCAGGTGTCAGTGCCGCCATTTTGAAAACTTTTCCAAACGAAATATTGCACAAAAATGAGTTTAAATGACGATTACTGCCTACTTTTTTAAAACTTTCCTGATTGCTATCAAAACAAACAAAACTTCCGGCTTGATTATGTCAGCATTCGAAAGAGGGCGCGCGCATCTTTTGACAACGTTGGTAGATGTTGGTCACTTTGATTTCCGCTGTACGTTTTATTTCTGTCCTACGATGTCTCGCACAGGTCTCAATGAATCTCGTTTACGGCCATTGCTTTGACATATGGACTGATATATTACAGAGCATATTTCAAACACTCATAACTTGCTCTAGCAGCGACAAAATAGCGATCAGAAATGCATTCCGGGAGGCGTCGTGGCTCAGGTGGATAAGGCGCCACACCATAAATCCGGGGACCCGGGTTCGATTCCGGCCCGAGGTCATTTCCCGATCCCTCCCCGTCTCTCTCTCCCGCTCATTTCCTGTCCTATCCAATAAAGGTGAAAAAAGCCCAAAAAAAATCTTTTAAAAAATGCATTCCGATATTTAATAAAATGAGAAATAGAATTTTGATAATGAAAAAAATTGCCTTCAGTTCTCCTTTAAATCATTTCCAGTGCTTGAAGAAGCCCCACCCAAAAAACTTCATCAGCTTAGACTGCACCATTGTTTGACTGACACAGAGATAATTACACCACCACACCAGGACGATTAAGACGCGCTGCAATTGGTCAAAAGCTTGGTGCTCATTTAGTCATTATGTGTAGTCAATTTTTATTGGCCACAAGCATGTGCTCATTGTTTACACTCTGGCTTCCTGCCGTTTCTTCACTGGGGTTGGGTTTCAGCAAACGGTGGGATTTGTGGAGGGATTTCTAGAAAAGATGACTGATGATAAAGATGACAAATACATTAATCATTGTGATTACTGCTAGTAACTTTCTCTTCATTACTGATGGATTATGTTCATCAATGATAAGTGTGACAAGCGCCAGCAGGAACCCTGAACCAGGACTTTTCAGTTTAAATAAAAATGTTATTTCACAAAGATGTATACTCGTTGATATGGTGAGACTTTCACCAAGAGATGTTTGCTTAATATTTGTGGAAGGATTCTCCAGTATGAGCACTTTCTATACCGGTCAGTAAGTTTCCACTGAAAGGGAAGCGTAAAGCAGCCTTTATCTGACTTTGTAAGCTTGAACTCCGCCCACTCTGAGCCAGGAAGCTTTCCATACAGCTCCGTGCTGACTGACGGGACTTGCTTTGCCAGTTTTAAAGGTACACGTTCTTACGCTTCTGGTCACAGAGGAGTCATCTTTCTTCTGTTAATGCCTTGCTTGAGGTCCGTGCTGTGAGCTGGGTTTAAATATCTGGCCTCAGTTGGTGGGTGTGGTTTAGTCACACTAACAGTCTCAGCTGTAGCAAGGAAGGTCTTTTATTTATTTATTTATTTATTTATTTATTTAAGGAAGAAGGACCTATTTGCTTTATATATACTGTATTAGTGCTTTATGGCATTCAAATGATGCTTGACTGGTATTAAGGGGCCCAATACGTGTCAAGAAAACATTCCTCAAACCATTACAGTGAAGGCTCATCAAGTCAGGCTCTTGAATCCAAATTCTAAACCATAATGTTTGTGAGTCCCAGCAAAAACCCATCAGACCTGGTGACATTTTACCAAAGTTCATATATTTTACTAGCCTGGGCCCGCCCATCCTAAGTGTGACGCAACACGGGGGCCTGTTGCGAGCTTAGTCTGGCAAGGCAAGCTATCTCCAGCTCTTCCAAGCTCCCGAAAAATCGGGAGCCAATCAACTTTGAGCATCTCCAACGGCCCTGGGTAGAGGCGTGTTCAAGGCAGTGACGTAGTAGAACTGCGACCGGAAGCCATAGATTGTTTACAGAATCTATGCCGGAAGCGCTTCATTCACTAGAAACATTACGAACATGGAGCAGCGGCAAGCCTTTGACACAGCGGTAGATGCTGTATTGAAAGCATTCAACGGGAAGTTCTCGTTGAAAACGGAGCAAAGAGCAGCCCTGGAGGTATTTATTCTCCTCCTCCTTCTTCCTGTTACTCAAGCAGTTTCCGTCGCGTCACATATGTCAGAGGAATGAGTGATGTGATTGGTTTAAGCTTCGTCACAGCCTTTTCTGGCTTCGACCAGTAGCAAACTGAGGCATTTCAGGGAGGCGGGTCAACCACGCGCTTTGGGAAACGGTTGGGCTTAATATCTTTGCCAGACCAATGCTCGCAGAGCTTTGAAGTTGCGTTAGCCAGACTAATATTTTACTGCCTCTGTGCCCACTTTAGCTTCAGATTTTGTTCTGTTCTTGGCTGACGGGTAGAACTGAATGTGTTCCTCTGCTGTTGTAGCCCATCTGCGTTAAGGTTCGACTTGTGTGTTTTGAGAGACTTTTCTGCTCACCGTGATTGTCAAGAGTTACTACTTATGTTCTCATAGCCTTCCTATCAGCTTGAACCCGTCTGGCCATTGCTTCTTTATAAGTGAAAGAAATTGTAGATGCATGTCTTTGTGGACCTGTTCACCCATCTGCATCAGTCTCATCCTCTATCTTCTGTCTCCTTCCAGAGGAGGATGAGCGACGACAAAAGGCCCTCCTGTCCCGTGGAGCAGAACCCAAGCGTCCCGAAGTCACTGCCACATTCATCCAGCCAGCACAGATCAACCACGTGACCTGGCTTGAAGAGCCACGAACAGAGCCTCACAACCACCAGCCACGCCCTCCAGCCCCTGCCCCTGCCCCAGCCCCTCCCCTGCCTCCACCCATGCCCATTGCAGTTATCCCAATCCCTGTGGTTCCTGCTAATCCTGCAGCATCAGCGCTCCATACAGCCTCTCCGATACCAGTGGTCACTCCTCTGTCTACAGCATTATCCCCTCCAGGCACTCCTTTACTCAGCTCTGTAGTGAAGGAAGAACACTCTCCCCAGCCGCAGCATCTTCAGCAGTTTCAGAATCGTCCCCTGGTCACCCATGTGAAGGCAGAAGGCAGCACCTTGCCTCAGTCAGGCACCAGTCCCAAGCAAGAACCTCAGGCCCTGCTGCAGTCGTACACAGCCCCGGTCATCACCCCCCAGCATGCCCTGCTGGCCCAGCCCACTCTCGCACAGCCTCAGAGTCATGTATCGCAACCAGTCACAATCAAGGCCAACGGTGCAGCCTTGGAGGACACCCGTGGTCTTGAGGGCAAAAGGCGACCCGGAGGGTAAGGGTTTTATTTTTTTCACATCGCTACAAAATTCCATGTATTTTGCTTCACCGGCAAGGCTAAGGTAGATAATGAGGTGTAGAACATTGTGCAGAAGGTTATCTGAGCCAAGGGATGTTATGAATATAGAACATCTTAAGAGTGATTTGGATTTATTGCTCCTATGCAGCTCCAGTTCTAACCTAAATGCATCAACATTGTGCTTACAGAGCAGGAACCAGGGAGGTGCACAATAAGCTAGAAAAGCATAGGTGAGTTACTTCTGCTTCTATATCTGTTCCACATATTCTGCAATATTGCACTGATTTTTATAACAACCGGATCTAGTTGAGGGAATTATATAGGTGAAGATGCAGAAAAGATGCCGATAGAGGCTTTGCACCATTATGTGACACCCCCCCCCCCCCCCCCCCCCATAGCAATGGTAACTACGCTGCTATGACAGGAGGCAACTTGTAGTGCTTCATTCAGCCGAGTTAGTTGTTATGGATTGGTATGGGAAGGTTTTGCTGCGTTTTTTGGATGTGGAAATCGTTCTGAATGAAACAGTGACATCTGAATTGAATTGACCAAAAGTAATTCATTATTGGGGGGAAAAAACTAGAGATTTCTAAACGTAGAAGGGGAAAATGGCTCACAAACATACAAAGTGCATGTCAAAGTCATTCTTATACAGTGAAGTGAACATGAGTGTAAAGCTATGGTCACACTACAGCTCGTGATGAAAATGATGCGTTTTGGTGATGATGCACGGCAATATACGAACAAGCTAAAAGTTATGGTCACACAGCAGGTGAGTGTTTGACTGTCATGCCTTCAGTTGCTCACAGGACCCAGACATTATGGGAAACACCTGATGCTGATTTGAGCGCAATCAGCATGCCCATATAAGGACACGCAGGCTTTGCGAAGTATTATCATCATCACGTTTGTTTCTAGTCATTTTAATGACCCTGCTTTCGGTTTCGTTTTTATAAATATCATGCGTGCTAATACACTCTTCCTGCACTTGCAGCCGTCTGCTGCTGCATACCTGACAGAATACTTCACAAAGTCTCTGCGAAAACAGCGTCTTTATATGTGCATGCTGATTGCGCTCAAATCAGCATCAGGTGTTTCCCATAATAACTGGGTCCCAAGCGTGCACACAACGTGCTCTGAAGGATCCCTGAATGTAAATGCACTTTTTAAGTCTCTGTGAAGGAGTTACCGTTGCTGTAGGGGTCACGTGATGGTGCAGAGCCTCTGTACATTCAAGGTGTGAATGGAAAAGTGGCTATGTTTTCACGTTGCTGTACAAACATGTATAAATACTATAATAGATTCCTCCAGTTATATGAGGGTTTATGGGGTTAGGGTTCTTAACCAGGCTTCTGGTGTCAGGAAATGCTACAATACAAGTGTACATGAAGACATTTGCTCAAACTGTATTATGTTACCAGACCTACCAGACTTCAGGAGTGCTGTAACCGAACATCAGCATAAGCTAGTATGAGTTATCACTCAAATTTACCCCGATAAAGCTGTCCTTTTCTGCCCAATAAAACCACCACAACTCCGTCTGATGATTTTTGAACTCTTGATATTAACTGACACTGCCTGGATGCCCTGTCTCCTCTTCCGCTCATCTCGCATACCCTCGGGGCTCTCCAGACTCGTGGGGTGTTTTAAAAACGAAAAGTGAAAGTGTTTAAATACTTTTTTTTTGTCCTTTCCTGTGCCAATCAGTGCTTAGAAAGCGTTCAAACACTCTGAGCAGCAGAACAACAGAGAAAATGTCAACCTTGTAGACACTTGTAAAATTGAGTTTTCTCAATTGGCACTGCCAGCAAGCAGTTCCTGACTACACAGCTAGTAATATTTTTACATCCTCTCCTACCCTCCTTAAACATGAAACACTCACTAATGCTGGAATCGGTCACTTTCTTTTCACTTTCAGTCTATTTGGACAGTTAAATAAGTTATTGAGGTAAGCCTAGACATTATGGTCATTAAATAAGCAGCCAGATCGTAGCCATTTCTCAAAACTGACATCATAAACACTTGGGTAAAAGCAGTTCATAACTATGAAATATAGAAGAGTTGTTAGAGTGCTCAGGAGTAGCAGGTTGTTCTGATGTACCCCAGATTCTGTATAAAATCTGTTCTATAATGCTGCTACAGTACATGTTAAGCATCACATCAGAACTAAAGCATTTCTGACCTGCTTTGTGTCCACTTTAGACGTGCACACCTTAAGGAATGCTTTGAGACCCTCAAGAGGAACGTCCCCAACGTGGACGAGAAGAAGACCTCCAACCTGAGTGTGCTTCGAAGCGCCCTGCGCTACATCCAGGTACGAACCGGACACTTTCCAGACACAGAGAGGAGCTCAGTGATGCACATGAGTAGATTTTGTGTGGAATTGAAGTATTTTTAGACGAGTGTATCAGTAATGCAGATAAAAAAAAAAACAAAATGTAAAAGACTTGCGAGATGGAAATTGGATGGATTCAGTGGTTATGAGTGAAATGGTGGAATTGAAAGGGGATTCAAAGAGTGATAGTTTTGGAGATGGTTTAATTGGTGTGTGTGTTAGGATGAAAAGCGTGCATGTGTGTATGCGTTAGAAGTGTAACAGTACACAAAACTCACGGTTCGGTACGTACCTCGGTTCTGAAGTCATGGTTCGGTTCATTTTCGGTACCGTAAGAAGGAAATAATGCACGACATAAAATTGCAGGTTGTTTATTATGAACTTTTGTAAACACCAATGGTTTATAATGTTTTAATAACATTTTAAATGAAACGTACTAAAAAATAAATTGTATAAAAATTAAAAATAGAATACTGATAATTTTTCCAATAAATAAAAGATTCTCAAACAAAGTAAAATGAAATTTAACTTTTCCATATTGACTGAAGTGCAGCATTAACAGTACCAGCTTGTAACCCTGCTCAGATACTTTCATTTTTTTTCTTTTTCTTTTAAGAAAAAAATAACTTGTCCACATTGTCCTTTGAGAGGGAAGATCTGCTGGAAATTACAATATCTGAATGATCAAGTTTGACGTGTCCCCAATTACTACTGAACAGTGTCGGCACACCGCTTTCGTCTTCTCCACTTGTCTTTGTCCGCTGTTGTATTTCACCGGGAAACCCATCTCATCTCATCTCATTATCTCTAGCCACTTTATCCTTCTACAGGGTCGCAGGCAAGCTGGAGCCTATCCCAGCTGACTACGGGCGAAAGGCGGGGTACACCCTGGACAAGTCGCCAGGTCATCACAGGGCCGACACATAGACACAGACAACCATTCACACTCACATTCACACCTACGGTCAATTTAGAGTCACCAGTTAACCTAACCTGCATGTCTTTGGACTGTGGGGGAAACCGGAGCACCCGGAGGAAACCCACGTGGACACGGGGAGAACATGCAAACTCCGCACAGAAAGGCCCTCGCCAGCCACGGGGCTCGAACCCGGACCTTCTTATTGTGAGGCGACAGCGCTAACCACTACACCACCGTGCCGCCCCGGGAAACCCAAGTGTTCCCAAATGGGAGACCTTAATGAAAAGGGCGGGTCTTCAAGCTCTGGCTTCTTGTTCACATTACCCATGACGTTCGCTAGCTTGGCTGCGCGTGTAGTGCCCTCAAAGTGCGCGTCAAAGACGTAACAAATGTACAGTCCGCCACTTAATATGTTTGGTAGGAACTCTGATTTGAAGTATGTAAAAATGCAGACTGTTAATTACTGTTAAAGACTGCATTTGGTACACGTCTGCACCGTACCGAAACAGTACGAATATGTGTACCGTTACACCCCTTTTGTGTGTGGTTTTTTTTTTTTTTTTTTTTTTTAAATCCCCCGCTGGCCGAAAGGCCTGAAGGGGGATTATGTCGCAGTGATGTCTGTCCATCCTGGGAAGGGTACTCATTTTCTGAAATCAACTCCTCTCATCATTTTTGGAGGAATTTCACAAAACTTGGCGGGATTCTTTGTTATATGTCGATAATACGCATATTGTAATTTCGTTAAATTGGGTCACATTTTACCAGAGTTACAGCCCTTAATTTCATCTCATCTCATTATCTCTAGCTGCTTTATCCTGTTCTACAGGGTCGCAGGCAAGCTGGAGCCTATCCCAGCTGACTACGGGCGAAAGGCGGGGTACACCCTGGACAAGTCGCCAGGTCATCACAGGGCTGACACATAGACACAGACAACCATTCACACTCACATTCACACCTACGGTCAATTTAGAGTCACCAGTTAACCTAACCTGCATGTCTTTGGACTGTGGGGGAAACCGGAGCACCCGGAGGAAACCCACGTGGACACGGGGAGAACATGCAAACTCCACACAGAAAGGCCCTCGCCGGCCACGGGGCTCGAACCCGGACCTTCTTGCTGTGAGGCGACAGCGCTAACCACTACACCACCGTGCCGCCCAGAGTTACAGCCCTTAATTTAACAAAATATAATTTGCCAATTTCATGAGCGTGTGTTTTCCTTCTAACATCAACTCTTCTCGCAATTTGTGGAGGAATTTCACCAAACTTGGCAAGAGGCCTTGTTATATGACAGTTATACGCAGATTGAAGTTTCGTTTAATTTGAGCAAATTTTACCAGAGTTATGCCATTGATTATTAACAAACTTGTACTTTGGCAATTTCATCAAGGTGTGCTCGCTTTCTGACGTCAACTTCCCTCACAATTTTTGGAGGAATTTCATGCAATTTGGCAAAAAGGTTTTATCCCCCGCTGGCTGAAAGGCTCAAAGGGGGATTATGTCGTGGCGATGTCCGTCTGTCCATCCTTCCGTCCATCCCAAGAAGGGTACTCACCTTCTGAAATCAGCTCTGCTCCCAGTTTTTGGAGGAATTTCACAAAACTTGGCAGGATTCTTTGTTATACGTCAGTAATACGCATACTGTAATTTCGTGCAATTCAGTCACACTTTACCAGAGTTATGGCACAGTTGCCAGCGGGGGATATTGTGCTCTCAGAGCACAAAAAAATATATATATATGAGTGATTCCACGCTTATGAGTACTGAAATGGGGACATGAACTTATTTTTAAAAATTCACCTAAAACCATTTCTTTTTTTTACCATCAGGTCACAAAACATGTAATCTTTAATGAATGATCTGTTAAAAGATAACTTTAATTTTCTGAGATGTAATAAAAACATATTTATATGCCAAAGTCAGAACGTAACAGAAGTGTTGTGGACATATATATTCTCAATTTTAACAATGTAGAATTACTTTTTGAAACATAGGAAGGTGATGTTTTAGCAAATATAATTAATAAACATGTGTAGTAGAATAAACATACACATTCTTTCAATAAGATTAACATGGTATAGAGCTAGATTGTAATTAATTTGTAACAGACGCGAGATGGACAATCGTAACAGAAGTAATGTAACAGACATCATTCTGGAACTCATAGGCTTGACTTTGGCATATAAATATGTTTTTATTACATCTCAGAAAATTAAAGTTATCTTTTAACATATCATTCATTAAAGATTACATGTTTTGTGACCTGATGGTAAAAAAAGAAATGATTTTAGGTGAATTTTTAAAAATAAGTTCATGTCCCCATTTCAGTACCCATAAGCGTGGAATCACATATATATGTATGTATATATATATGTATGTATAGTAGGGTGCATCAGTTGCCCCCTAAAAATGAAAAGTTCCTCCGATCATGATGCAGTTTTGTTTTTATGTTCCTTTTGGTAAGAAAACACACTGGGTGAAATATTTTGACAAAATTCAGAAGTTTAATGGTGGCACCAGGAGCTCAAAGTTATGGAAAAAGCTGCTATTTTATGACAATTTCGATCACTTTTCATGAAACATTATGGCACCTTATAGAGTATACCAAATATCTTAGATCCACATTTTTATTACATATTCTAAATATATTATCAAGCACAGTTTGAGTTTTAGCTGTTCATTGAATCATTGTTCAACTACTTTTAAACAATACAAATGTATTATGAATCACATTAATGCTTCTCAATCCCTTGCAAAGGTTCTTAACATGATCTCTGGCTCACAAGAAATCAATAAATGGAGTCCAACATTGTGATTCAAACCTTACGTGAAAACATAAAATAAGCGTTTTTTGGCAAAAAATGAACCTCATGGTGCCACCATTAGACTTTTGAATATGGTCAGAAAATTTTGCAGGATGTCTTTATTGGTGAAAAGGAACACCCAAACAAAAATGCATCAGATTTTATGAAAGTGAGGACAACTGATGCACCCCAATATATAGACTTGGTGAGACAAATCTGGATCCCATGAGGAAAATGTGTGTTTGTGTATATGTGCAGTCAAAAGTTTCTACACACCTTCTAATTCAGTGGTATTTCTTTATTTTTATTCATTGTCACGTCATGTCTTAAAGTAATGATGGATCTTGTTTCTCTTTACTTATTCGGTTCTTGATGTAATACTGTATGGATTACTACAGTTGTGATGTTGAATAGACCTCTTGCAGTCACGTGACCGGAATGTAAACAGCCGCCATCTTGTCGGTAAAAAACACAGCTGAATATTGCTGCACTCGTGTACAAAGTGGATCAATTTCAACCGACGGACTACACGGCTCATTTTTCTAATGAACAGATAACTATAGTAGGGTTTTCCAGAAGAAAAGGTAGAAGTAGAGGCGGAAATATGGCGTTTGACCGACAAGGTGGCGTCTGTTTACGATCTGAATCGGATGTGACGTCACATGCAAGTGCTCCATAGGGCTATTTACACGTTAAGAAAGCAAGAAACTCATCTCATCTCATTATCTCTAGCCGCTTTATCCTGTTCTACAGGGTCGCAGGCAAGCTGGAGCCTATCCCAGCTGACTACGGGCGAAAGGCGGGGTACACCCTGGACAAGTTGCCAGGTCATCACAGGGCTGACACATAGACACAGACAACCATTCACACTCACATTCACACCTATGCTCAATTTAGAGTCACCAGTTAACCTAACCTGCATGTCTTTAGACTGTGGGGGAAACCGGAGCACCCGGAGGAAACCCACGCGGACACGGGGAGAACATGCAAACTCCAGCAAGAAACTCGTCCACTAATTAACTTTTGACGAGACACACCTGCTAATTAAAAAGCATTCCAGGTGACTACCTCATGAAGCTGGTTAAGATAATGCCAGTAGTGTGCAAAGCGTCATCAAGGTAAATGCTGGATACGCTGAAGAATCTAAAACATCAAATGTTTTGTTTGTTTGTTTTTTCTCTCTCTCTCAAAGTTTTGATGTCTTTAGTAGTATTTTACAGTACGGAGTGCAGCGGACATGTTTGCGATGTTTGATTGTCTACGGGAATGGACAGGATCGGATTAAGGAAGTTTGTTGTTGTAAACGTTAATGTTTAACGCTATGGGTGGGATGGTAATTCAGGGTCAGAGTGTTTGTGCTTCCCTGAAGCACCTGAAATGCCCGGGTTCAAATTTTTTGTCGAGCAAAAACAAACAAAAGGATCTGGGTTCAATGAGAAAAATGGTTAAATGAACATTGAGGACTGGAATTGATATATAGTGTGTGTGTGTAGTTTTGTTTGTGTTTTTTTTTTTTTTTTTTTTCTTTCTAAATGTGCTCCTTTCTCTTTTGCTTTTCATAATGAACGCTGGGAGTGTGATTAAGCCAGTATCTCTCTCTCGGTTTCTCGTGTTCTCTCTCTCTCCCTTTCCACCCACACACACTCGCACAGCTTACGTGCTTTTGGCAGGAAAGTGTCACAGGCATATGCCACGGTGCCCTGTTTCTATCCTCACTGGAGATCACTTAGTCATTATGTCCGTGTGTCCCTTTTTGTTTGTTTGTTTGTTTGTGTATGTTTGCGTTTCTGATAACCCTAATATTGAAGTTCTGGGTTGGATGGTGTCAGACGGTGCTTGTTGAGAATGCTATTAAAGTTATTTGTAGATGCATATGAAGATTAACAGACCTAATCCAATATAGTAGTTAAAATCAAGCATTATTATGCAGTTTACAGAAGAAAAACAGCAGGTTTATAGCGCTGGGAAATAGGCCATGCGGTGACACAATTACTTCGAATCCTCCTGTACTAACACTGAGCCTCCCGTTCACCCCCCCTCCTTCCTGTGAGGCCACGTGAGGCCTGAGCACATGGCGAGCGCGAGCCCGCTGATGTCAGCGGCAGCTCTAGACTAACTCCTCCCCTCAGTCCCTCCCCGCCCGTTTCTCTGCGAGTGAAATGCCAGACTCTCTGTTTTGCTGCACACTGCTCTTGTGTAGCACATGCTTACTGGCGCGTTGACTCAAAGCTGCAGCCTCCTCAGGGGGAGTGAGAACATGGAGAGACGAACCTGGAAAGAGAAAAGACAAAGGAAAGGCTTACAGAAGTGTTTCACTTCTCTAGAAGCGCTGAGTCGTCTGTCATTTTGTGTTTGCCAAGGCATCATGTTACTTACTACGCAGTTCTGTTTAGTTAATCTTTTGGAGATGTGAATAGCAGGGTCACGTCCGAGGTGCCTCATGATTGCATGATCCCAATTCCACTCACTGACAGCAACAAAGCCTTTAATTACTCAAATCTCTCCTACAAGCCACAGGCTATCTGGAAAGTCGCAGAGAAGTTTTATTTTTTTATTTTTTATTTTTTTTGGCAAATTGCAACATACTATTTTATTGCTGTTGTCAGACCACGTCTCGGATTTGAATCACCTCGTCAATCTAGAAAGCATTTTTCCGAGATGATTCATATCGTGCCGTATCATGCTCGCTCACATTCTTTGTCGCATCAGAGAGGCTTGTTGTGAATCTGTTGGAAACGAGGGCAAACCCTGTGTCTGTGTAGTGAAGGAGAGAACACGAGGGGCGGCTGTAATTACAGAGGTGGGAGGGTGGAGGAGGAGGAGTGCAGGGGTGTGGGCATCTGAGAGGTGTCACAGCGGAACATGGCAGAGGTTGCACCATCCAATCGAATCGGTCCTGCCGTTACGGCTCCGCCTCCTTCTCTGTCGCCACGTTGCTCTCTTTCTCTTCCGTTGCCAGGGAGACTGCGGCGGGTTCCAGCTGTTGCCGTGGTGATATCCTGTGGGACCTGGCGATGCTGTCTGCTCAGTAGTTGGAAGACAAAAGGCAGAGCAGGTCAAAACTGACCTGAGATCAGTCAACGGCGGCTACTTTACGTACATGAGCATGAGGGTGCTATCACCATCACGATCACATGACCCATCCCACTTCCTGTTCAGAAGTCACTGGTTGAGACGGTGCAATATTTGTAGAAATGTTTATATCTGTGATTAGGATGTCATTGTGTTGAGATAGTTGTAAAATGTTTCACTCCCTTTTAGTTCGGGGATGATAGTTTACTACAGGTGTATTTAAATGAAAATTTGTTAAGGCCTGTTTCGTATAGGCATGCAACAGTGTTTCGTGCGATGATAAATTGCAATACAAATTTATGACAATTCAGATAAATGAATCGCGATTATCATCAGGCTGCGTAATCGCTTAGTTTTTCCAAGCTGTAATTGCATTGTTCAGACAGCAGAGGGCAGAATAACGTTAAAACAACAGGAATGCACGTGACTTCACTGTAGGCAGAAGTAACACAGCTCTGATCTGCTTAAACACAAATGGATCTAAAACGGGAAAGAGCTGCTGTGAGATTCTGTACAGGTGTAACAATAAATCAGAGCTCTGTTTTTTGCAGGCTGCTGAAAGATAAAGAAAAGTGAAGCAAATTGAGGAAGTACAAGTGTTCATAAGAGTTTATAAGAAAAGGTGTATTTATTAACCGTTTACGTTTTTAAGAAAAGTAATATTTTTAGTTAATAGTCTGTTATATTTTATTCCAGTCTTTACAAATGTGGGGAAATAATTATTGTTGGTTATTAAGAAAATTAAATAAATGTTTATTTTTAATTTAACAAAATGAATATGTTGATAATGAATAGGAAAATAAATGTCGCAGGGTTTTTAAGCTCGTACGGCCGCAGGCCAGGCTGGATGAGCTTGTGCGATCACGTGTTGTCCGTCGTCGCCCATCCACAATTTACAAAAATCGCTCCTCCTACAGGATTGATCAGATCTGGATCAAACTTGCGTACAATGTTCCCCAGGTGGGTGTGCATAAAAGTTGTCAACATGGTGGTGCCACCTGTCATATTTACGATTTTATGGGCATCTTGGCTGGTATGAGCTACAGCCTCATTGAAGCTTTTTTTTTTTTTGGTTGGTTGGTTGGTTGGTTTTTGATAAAATTTTAATTTAATTTTTTTTTCCAAAAACTTCATGAGCTCAGTATCGTGAATAGAATCGAGTCATGAGTTGTGTGAATCATTACCTACCTAGTTTCATAAAATTGTGGCATCAGCATTTACATTTTAATGCATAATGACTAGTTTACGGCTATATATAAATTCAAAGTGGTTGTTTTGCTTCTCACTGGCGCTTCACATAACCACTTTTGACTCGAGCCACAGATGCTGAACAGATGAGACACCTGAAATGGAAACTGATCGCATACCTGTCTGTCAAGTCGTCTTCAAATATTCTGCTTTTGTTATTGACATTTGGGTTTGTTTGGTTTTTTTTTTTTTGTACATGGCACGTCATTATGAAAATTCTTCCCTCGCTGACTTAGGCTACATCCACACGACAACGGCAACGAGATTTTTATTTATTTTTTTTTTAAATATCGCGTCCACATGGGCAACGGATCAGTAAAATATCAGGTTCATATGGCAACACTTGCTGAAAACGATGCAATACACATGCCGCACCTCTACGTGCGCTGTAAGACGGTCCCATAGGAGACACCAGAACAATAGAAGAAGTAGACGCATGCGCATAAACCCCTTCTTCTGTAGCATTAGCCACATAAAGTTTTGATTATTAATCAGTAGCGTAAAACGAAAGATGCGGAAAGAGGAATGAACGGGGGTAGATGGAAGCCGGTACGCCAACATTCTGATATCCTCCAGAATTCTTTAATGGTCTGGAATAAATTGAATGCTACACGTTGATGGATTACTTTGTTCTTCTACGCCCTTTTTGAGGAATGTATTGTCGGACTTAAACCAACATCTGAAGAGGTGAGATCACTCTTTTTTTTTTTTTTTCCCTATTTTTGCTGGCGGGATTGTTTTTGTTTTTGGAAAGCGCACGCGCGGTGTGCGGTTTGGTACTGCTTCCGCAGTGTTTGGACTAAAGACTCTGCCCTAAGGGCTATTCTCTCTCTCTCTCTCTCTCTCTCTCTCTCTCTCTCTCTCTCTCTCTCTCTCTCTCTCACTTTGCACCATTACACAATAAATATTCACAGTGAAAATATTTTGTAAGCGCCTTTCATGAACCAAGTTATAGGATTTGTTGACAACTCGCATCGAGTTCGTTACACTTCTACCCGGCGTGAAGCACTGACAGTCATGTGGTTGTGACGTCATCGTAAACAAATCTGTTCTACTCATCCAGACGACTTCGCAACGGTGCCGTTGCCAGATTTTTTCACTGTGGAACCCGTTCTCAAAAGATTTCGTTTTGGGGCACCCAAAACGCCGGTGCCGTGTGGACGCCAGGCGGAAACGATAAACAATTTTATCAGATTCACCTGAATCCGTTGCCGTGTGGACAGGGCCTTAATGTCTCGACTCCTAAAGCTTGTCTCTGATCCAATTAACTGCTTTCAGGTGAATAATTGATACAACTGCATGGGAGAAACTATGGGAGAGGATCTGATACTGAAGTTGCACTGGTTCATGTTTAGAAAACTGACTAGCTGCGTTAGTAGCTGAACTATGGCCAGGTGTTTTTATATATACAACCCCGATTCCAAAAAAGTTGGGACAAAGTACAAATTGTAAATAAAAACGGAATGCAATAATTTACAAATCTCAAAAACTGATATTGTATTCACAATAGAACATAGACAACATATCAAATGTCAAAAGTGAGACATTTTGAAATTTCATGCCAAATATTGGCTCATTTGAAATTTCATGACAGCAACACATCTCAAAAAAGTTGGGACAGGGGCAATAAGAGGCTGGAAAAGTTAAAGCTACAAAAAAGAAACAGCCGGAGGACCAAATTGCAACTCATTAGGTCAATTGGCAATAGGTCATTAACATGACTGGGTATAAAAAGAGCATCTTGGAGTGGCAGCGGCTCTCAGAAGTAAAGATGGGAAGAGGATCACCAATCCCCCTAATTCTGCGCCGACAAATAGTGGAGCAATATCAGAAAGGAGTTCGACAGTGTAAAATTGCAAAGAGTTTGAACATATCATCATCTACAGTGCATAATATCATCAAAAGATTCAGAGAATCTGGAAGAATCTCTGTGCGTAAGGGTCAAGGCCGGAAAACCATACTGGGTGCCCGTGATCTTCGGGCTCTTAGACGGCACTGCATCACATACAGGCATGCTTCTGTATTGGAAATCACAAAATGGGCTCAGGAATATTTCCAGAGAACATTATCTGTGAACACAATTCACCGTGCCATCCGCCGTCGCCAGCTGAAACTCTATAGTTCAAAGAAGAAGCCGTATCTAAACATGATCCAGAAGCGCAGACGTCTTCTCTGGGCCAAGGCTCATTTAAAATGGACTGTGGCAAAGTGGAAAACTGTTCTGTGGTCAGACGAATCAAAATTTGAAGTTCTTTATGGAAATCAGGGACGCCGTGTCATTCGGACTAAAGAGAAGGATGACCCAAGTTGTTATCAGCGCTCAGTTCAGAAGCCTGCATCTCTGATGGTATGGGGTTGCATTAGTGCGTGTGGCATGGGCAGCTTACACATCTGGAAAGACACCATCAATGCTGAAAGGTATATCCAGGTTCTAGAGCAACATATGCTCCCATCCAGACGACGTCTCTTTCAGGGAAGACCTTGCATTTTCCAACATGACAATGCCAAACCACATACTGCATCAATTACAGCATCATGGCTGTGTAGAAGAAGGGTCCGGGTACTGAACTGGCCAGCCTGCAGTCCAGATCTTTCACCCATAGAAAACATTTGGTGCATCATAAAACGGAAGATACGACAAAAAAGACCTAAGACAGTTGAGCAACTAGAATCCTACATTAGACAAGAATGGGTTAACATTCCTATCCCTAAACTTGAGCAACTTGTCTCCTCAGTCCCCAGACGTTTACAGACTGTTGTAAAGAGAAAAGGGGATGTCTCACAGTGGGAAACATGGCCTTGTCCCAACTTTTTTGAGATGTGTTGTCATGAAATTTAAAATCACCTAATTTTTCTCTTTAAATGATACATTTTCTCAGTTTAAACATTTGATATTTCATCTATGTTCTATTCTGAATAAAATATGGAATTTTGAAACTTCCACATCATTGCATTCCGTTTTTATTTACAATTTGTACTTTGTCCCAACTTTTTTGGAATCGGGGTTGTGTGTGTGTGTATATATATATATATATATATATATATATATATATATATATATATATATATATAAAATTTTATTTTATTTTTTTTTCTTTTCAGTGCTGTACTATATATATGTTTTCCCCCCATTTTGTTCCATTTAAATACTTTTGCATCCGGATCTCTGTGTGCGAGGTCGGGACCCCTGGTATATTACCGTTAACGCTGTTTGTGATGCTCTTAACAAACTAGCAGTGACCAGAGCCAGCTGTACTCTGACAAAGTACCATACGCATTTAAATGAATTATCTTTAAAGATGTAAACATAAGGGCAGATTTTTATGGTCCAAATTCTCTATACAGGAGTCTGCACATTTCACTGTAGAGGAAAAAAAAAAAACAGTATATTGTTGCATCCCTGCTTTGACTCAAAGTAAAAAAAAAAATTGTTGGTGAAGAGAAGATCTTTCAGCATTTCCTCTGGCTCAAGACCATTGAGGACATTTTATATTTCTGCACAAGACTTTTAAAAAAGATATCCCAAGCTCATCAGCTTTCTATTCCTGGACTCATTACTCTTGACATTTTGCTTCCCGAAAAGTTTCTAACGAAGCTCAAATCCGGAGACTGTTCCAGCAAAAAGCAAACACCCATTTTTGGAGCATAAAGCAGGGATAGCGTGACGCTACCGGATTAAAAATAGAGTCGGGGTGAGCGAAGCGGCTGGTTTTAAAACGAAACAGCCAGTAGGATCAGATTATCCAGGCAATGCGTTTCAGTCTGAAAGTCGTGTCGTTTATTGGATGAGTCTAATGAGCCGTTTGAGTCTAATTAAAATGTGCTGTTTATTAGGTGGCTGCTTTTGTACTTGCTGGTGCTCAGATGTGAAGGACAAGATTGAGAATGTTGTCAGAGTGGGGGGTTTGTATCAGTACAGAAAAATGGCTACAGCACTAAAGATATTACCGTGATATTAATGTTAATTAATGAGTGGGTTTTTTTTTTTTTGGGGGGGGGGGGGGGGGGGGGTTTACTTCCCCAGGATTTGGTTTTATCATTCCTGCATTTCTTAAACCTCCATTTCACTTTTTATCAACAATCTTTTGGTCGATGCACCCTTTTGGATTTCAGTAGCTAAGTTGAAGTGTGTGTGTGTGTGCGTGCGTGCGTGCGTGCACAGAAAGGCTTATGTCAGACTCACTGACCAGACAGTCCAATCACACTAATCCTGGCTCAAGCTGCATTCACACACATGCTCCTTGTGCTCTCGCACTGCAGCAGCTACTTTCATATTCCCTTAATATCTGTGTTTTTATAATCATGCACATACCCTTAAAGGAACAGTCCACCGTACTTCCATAATGAAATATGCTCTTATCTGAATTGAGACGAGCTGCTCCGTACCTCTCCGAGCTTTGCGCGACCTCCCAGTCAGTCAGACGCAGTCAGACGCGCTGTCACTCCTGTTAGCAATGTAGCTAGGCTCAGTATGGCCAATGGTATTTTTTGGGGCTGTAGTTAGATGCGACCAAACTCTTCCGCGTTTTTCCTGTTTACATAGGTTTATATGACCAGTGATATGAAACAAGTTCAGTTACACAAATTGAAACGTAGCGATTTTCTATGCTATGGAAAGTCCGCACTATAATGACAGGCGTACTAACACCTTCTGCGCGCTTTGGCAGCGCATTGATACGGAGCTCAGATATAGACTGTTCCTTTAAAGCTGTACTGCCTTTCAGATTTTTCAAGTGTAGGTCATAAAAATAATTTTCCCCGACACCCAATTATTTTTGTTTAGTGGACCGAAAGCTACTTAATTCTAATCACAGGCTTCCAATTTTAAAACGGAACAATTAATGAATTTAGAGCCACGTGGCCTGAAATTCTCTGCTATTTTTTCCTGCTTCACCATGACCCAATTCAAGGTACTACATCATGCATGACGTGGTGGGCTTTCCCCGTTCGCGCAAGGCATTGTGGGATACAAATTTGAAACAGGAGAGAAAAACGGAGGACGTGAGTGTGCAAATGAAACGTGAAAGACCGACTACAGTAACTGAAAGAAAGCGAGAAGAAAAGACGTTATGTTATATACGAAGGAAAGGAAATGCAGGACCAAACTAATAAATATGGGCGCTCAGCGAGCACCTCGGTGTGATCAGCTGTTCATTTAGCGACAGAATGTTGGAACTGTCAGTGCACGCTCAAAGGTAAACCTGCGCACACGGACTTCCTCTGTCTGCTTGACTGTGCGAAGCGAGCGATTTCATGCACATTATTTGCTTTAATCCCCTCAAATTAAATAACTTCCCAGCCACAGAATGGCCTGATATTTTGTGAGATATTACAGAAATAAACATATATCACAATGACCACATTTCAGAGGGAACTAAATTTCACTGGGGTTTTTTTTTTGCATCGATTTAAACCTTTTAATGCAAGAACCAAGAAGACTCTTGGCGACCGGGCCTTCGCTGTTGTAGCTTTTTATATATATATATATATATATATATATATATATATATATATATATATAATTTTTTTTTTTTTTGGAAAGTAGACAATGTTTTGTAATTTAGCTATTTATTAATGTCTGTAATGCGCATTTGATCATATTTAAATGTTAATTTGGGCAAAATAAGTATTTTCTTTTTTTATTATTATTATGGATTCCTTCACTTTGTACCATTTGCACACCGTTTCCCGCCATCATTTTTTCTTTACATTGTCAGAGGTATCAACAGGAAATTCCTAGCAGCTGAGAGGAAAATAAGAATTTTTTTCCCTGACGGCCAGGAGTTTAGAACCTAAAATTGGGTGGGAGGGGTGGCATACTCTCCCTCACCTGTCAATCACAGTGACATTAACCAGTCATGGGTGTCTGTGAGCTCATGTATGCAGAAGAGGGCGGATGGCGCTTTCCTCTGAGGGTGTTGCGCTGCCCTGTGACACAGCAGATTGAAAAGATGCCAAAGTTGGCTTCATGAGTCTCTGAGGAAGCACATGTTACCCTTTTACCCTTTGTCCTCCCCGGATGATGGCTGTTTGGATGTTGGCAGGTATCCTAATGGGGTAGGGGGGGAGGCAAGGTAAAATTTCTCCGGTGTTATTTAATAATAAACAGCTCCACCATTTTATTTAATTTTTTACCAACCAAGAAGTTAATCACTTTCTTGTTTTCTACTCACAAAACAGAGACTCATGAATTCACAGGTCGAAGATCGTGTGGGGGGGAAATTGGCACGAAAGTGAAAGTAGCAATTACCAGCAGTTTTGACGTCCCGTGTCCATTCCCCGATCTGTCTTTTCTGCCAGGGGGAATTTTTCTTTTTCTGTTTTACACAGGGTGCCAACTTTTTTGCAGTTGACTTACAGAAGTGCTTTGTAGTCGTCATCATCATAAAAAAAAAAAAAAAAGGTAGGCCAAAGTCTAAAAATACCATCATGATCAAACAGTGTTGGAGAAGCCTTAAGTAAACTGAGTTTGTACAGCAACAAACACACACGTCATTGTTTTTCTTTGCGATTAGCACACCTTTGGTTTTAAAGAAACATAAGAGAGAGATTATGACCTTGAGAAGAAGACACACCCACTACCACAAAGCTGACGCACACCTTACGCTCAGCTGAGATGGTGCTACGGAAATCTCTTACTCAAGCTGTCAGGCAGGTTTCGTTCGCGAGAGCCGGTTGGCTGAAACAGAGTGCTGAAGTTTAATCTCCGTGGGTCACGGGCAGTCCGCTGAGGATGTTGGGAGGAGGTGGGGCTTCGTTGGGGAAGGAAGAGGAAAAAGCGAATAAACAAAGGAAGCACATTAATAACAATATAAAGCCTATGTACAATATGACAAAAAGAGCTTTAGTGTAGAGATTTCTTCATCATAAATCTATTTATATGCCTAGAGTTTAGAACAAAACAACAATTTGTTGCTGATAAGTGTTTAGGTTTGGAAGTACAGAGGAAATGTGATTTACACGGCCTTTAAAATACAATCTGAGTCTTGGTTTAAAAACTGTAATAGTGGGCGGCCGAGTCCTCGTGTCCAGCCGTAACTGCAAAGCCACTGCAATCCTTAAATAAAGGGGGTGGAAGAGAGAATTGTTTTATTGCCATTATCTGTTTACTTTTTCATGTAATTTTAAAAAAAAAAAAAAGCTCCAGCTTTTTTACATACAGTGTGGAAAATATTCAATAAATAATCTATTCAAATGAATCTAAATGCATTTTGTTTATCAGTAACTTTTCCACATTACACATTATATCTTGCTTTATTCTATCCACAGTCACTGGATATGTGCAATCGCACGCTCTGATTGGCTACTCTACTACTAGGATATCGGCTCGTATACCGTGAGTGAGTAGAGAAAAACAAAATGGCGGGGCGTGTTGCTGAACCAACCGAGGATGAAATAAAAACTCTACTCGAAAACAAAACTCCAAAAATACAACAAAAAAGCAACAAAATATGGAATAAAAGTATTTGATGGTAAGAATGTATTTTTTTTTCCCCCAAGTATTATTATTATCGCGTTTTTTACAAATTGTTCCTGTCATTTCACCGGCTTGTTTACATTCTTCATCTTTAAGCATTAAAATTTGTTGAAATTTTTTTAGACCGGTTCAAAAGCTCAGAGAAGATATGAAAATTACAGAACTGAAATGTCTGAGGAAGAATTAAATAAATGTCTAAAGCTATTCTATACCTCGGCACGACAGCGAGACGGCACTTTCTACAATAAAAAACAAACAAAAAAAACACAAGTCAATTCGTGCAGCCGTTGATGGGTTTTTAAGAAGTCCGCTTAAGAGGAAATGATTTTGTCAAATGCTTTGTATAAAGTTATTATTTATCGACTTTGCTCTGTTTCTCAAAATCCAGTCAAGGTGGATAGAATAAAACCGTTATTCCACTCAATCTCATTGTACATAGCTTATAGCGCTGTCGGCTCATGTACGGCTTGATTTCGCTGAATAATTAAATATATGTAGGCTTTACAAATATTTTCTGCCTTTTGCATTGCATTAAATCAGGAATACATGGGATACGTCCTGTTTCCCATGTTCCACGTTTTTACAAAAAGTTTTTGATTGTTTTGCGTGCAGACGCTAAAGCGTAAAGAGAAGGATTACGAGCATGAGATGGAGAAGCTGGCGAGGGAGAAGATTGCCACTCAGCAGAGGCTGGCCGAGCTGAAGAACGATCTGAGCCAGTGCATGGACATCATGGAGATTGACCGCATCCTCCGGCAGACGGTCCAGCCTGAAGACGACCAGGCGTCCACATCAACAGCATCAGGTATTGCGTCATTACTCATTCAGTCGAGCGTAATAATGGCATGTTTTATTTATGGGTTGTTTTACAATCAGGGTACGCAAGCTAAAAATCACATTTAACACTTATTGTCTTCAATATCAAAAGGCTTGACTAATGCCGCTTTTCCACTACAAACGCGGCTGAGTCGGGCTGAGCCGTGCCGTGCTGAGTCGAGCTGAGTGGGGCTGTTGGAGTTGCATTTCGACTACAACCGCGCTGAACCGTGCTGGCTGGAAGTGGGTGGACACATTGGGTGGAGTTAGCGAAAGTGGGTGGACGTCACGTGTCGTTAAGCAGTGAAAACAGTGACATCAGTGATCTTTTAAGCGGTAGTCTCACGACCCGAATAGTAAACAATAAACATGGAGGACATGAAGTCGTTAGTGTTGCTGGTCTTGGTGCTGTGGCTTGTTGTCACCGACAACGCCAACAGATACTGGCAAGAGCGTATAGATGAGGCGAGACGCATAAGGCTTCAGAAATTCTCGTAATTCGTAATTATTCTCCTTCCGGGTTTGCGGTGTTGACAGATCCCAGCGCGCTCGCGGGGCGTGTGTGGGCATGTGAGGACACTCCTCCTCACCAATCAGTGCACAGGGGAGTGTCTGCTCACGCCCCCAACCTCACTCGGCACGGCTTGGCTCGCTTCAGCCCCACTCCAAAACCGTGCGAGTTTTAGGGGCTAAGCAGGGCTGAAACGAGCTGAGTCGTGCTGGTTTTTGGTAGTCGAAACGCGAGCCGTGTCGGGCTGAAGCGAGCTGAAGTGAGCTGAAAAAGGGTAGTGGAAAAGGGCCATAAGGGTGTATTCAGACCAGGATAGTTCGATAGTTCACTTGCTTTGGTCTGAACCAAATGTTTTTTTTATTTTTTCATTTTGGTGCGGTTCGCTTTCACACTGTACATTTTAGTAAGCGGACCAAAATCTGTCAACAAAGCCACGCGCCCTGAGGTCGTTCAGCTATTGGTCAAAGACGACACGCGCACAAAGCGTTAAGTTCAAAAGTAGTCATGGAGGCTTTCCGTGCTGTTATTCTTTTTAATGTCATCAAAGCTAAATGTTTTTTCCAGTTTTTACTGTTTTCACAATTGTGCAATTACTATGCTGTTGTACAAGTAATTTATCAACGACGACGACAAAGGGCAAGGCGGCTACGGAGGATAGCGCTGATGAGCACACATCATGTTGTGACAGTTCTGGCTCTTCACGCAATAGATGAATTTCTTTTTTGCGTCGCTAGTACCGCCACTTTTTGAAAGAACGTCCCTGATTTTAATGTAGGTCTGACGGAGTTTCTTCACTTTTAGCCGACATTGTTCTGGGGAGCGCGTGAACCCCTTCTCCTTCATTTTCTCACTGAATACAGCAAACACGTCGGCATTTTTGTGTGTTCTCTCCAAAAGCTCAGATATGTGGACATCTGCCCATATATCCACAAGGGTACGTGTTTCTTCCTCGGCCCACGTTTGCCCCCTACTCATTTTTTGTACTCTGTAGTCTAGCCTACCACTGGCCTGAATGACTGAACGACTGTTGTAAGGTTCCCTTGACAACCGAAACAGTGTTTGCACTTTGCGGTGGAGTGTCAAGACTCTGTTTCCCATAATGCTCGACAAACGACGGAAGCTCCCGAGGTACAAAAAAGCAAAACTGTCGGATTAGGTCCGGTCTGCTTTCACACCTCCAAAAGATCCGCACCAGGGTTCCTTTGGTCCGGACCGAGTCCGACCTTGCAGCTCGGTCTCGGTCCGCTTGTTTGGTCCGGACCAGAGTTCGGTGGTTTGTATTCAGACCAACCCAAAAGGTCCGGACCAAGGGAAATTTGGTTCGTTTGGTCCGGACCAAACAACGCAGGTGTGAATACGCCATAAATAAACTTGGTTGTTTATTGTAGCCCTGTGATCGCTCTATTTACCATGCAAAAAAAAAATTGGTGATAACGTTATTTTTGGTGAATGTATGGCAATATAGGTCATATTTAGCAAAATTACTCGTGTCATTTAGAAAAAGTGCTTTTTTGACCACAGGTAGCTCCAAAAGGGATGCACTTAAATCATTCTTTATACCATAAAACACATATTTGGTTCCATATCATTGGAAACATAGTTAAGTTTTAATGTTGAATGCCGGTAAGTTTTTGATCAAATTAGTATGTAATTGTGTCAAAAAAAGTCCTCTCCGAGACAGCTAATTTTTCAATATAAAATAACATATCTAAAATGATTATTTTCATCCTAAAATGTGGTCAAGATATTGGGACATAAATATTAGAGACGACTAACACAAAGCTTACAGCCTTATATTTAAAAGCACTATGGAAGTAGTGGATTCTGAATTGTCAAAAAAAAAAAATGTCCTCTCCGAGAATCACTTCATTTGTTTCTCCCAGCCCTGCTTAAAGCGACACTTAATCTTCTTTATCTTATAGCAGATTACACAAAACTACCATACACACACGTCAAAAAATTACCTGAAATCTGTTCTTTAACTTGTCCTTCACTTAAAAACTGGTACAAGAACCAGTTTGAATCAATTTGAATTTTGGACCCCTGTGACACAAACTTTGTACCCTGGTTGTAAAACAGCCCCTATTTCAGTCTAAGGAAGCGTTTACCGTCTTGTTTATCAGCGTTTTATTAAGGTTGTGTGGAAATGAGTTCATAGATCAAGCTGAAATAAACCTTCCTGCCAGATATAGAAGCGTTTCAGTAATGCTGATTTTCCTCATCTGATTTGCTTGTAGTGACGCCTGGACAACTCCGTAAAAAGGGAAAGCTCCCAGAGAAAGGGCGAAAGAGTGCTAAATCTGACCATAACGCAGCTCAGCCGTTACAGCATGTCGTCGACATTTTCATTTCTTCTAACTGAACTTGGCTAGTCTTACTTTTCTTAATTTATAGATTTATTCAGGATTGCTTTCTTACAAGTTATTAATATGAACTGTGAAATTTGCATGTGCAATTGAAAAATTACAATTTTACTTTTAAAATTGTATAATTGGCGCAGCAACACATCACCAGTTACATCGTGTGCAGAGTGACGCTCCATACTTTAATGGAGACTATGGTAATGCATCAACCTGAGTTTTGATGGCTTGTGCGTACGTATGAACGACGAACATGTACCACTTCAGGGAACCCAATTCTAAACGTGAGGCGACGTATCTCACAAACACTTGACCACCAGACGACAAAATGCGTATCTTTTATTTACATAAGGTAGATGGGATTTTAATCCAGCACTTATTTTAATTTGCTTTTTAAAAAATAACCTGGGATTATTTACTAATACATTTGACACTCATCAGGAACTCTGCTATTAAGGCCCGGTCCCACTATAACTATAAATAAATCAGCCCCCTGCAGTTTATGTGGTCGGTGCTCATACCAGACCAATAACGATCCCTATAGCCCAGGCCTGGGTTTATCCGTATCGCTGAGATTGCTTCTGGAGCCATTTTTCCGGACCTGGACCTGATCCGATAAAACATCTGACCAATCAGTTTGTAATTGTTTACATGTGGTGATGTCTGAACACGTGTTATTTTCCCCGGGGGCATCTCTGTACATCCTTGTTGTTGCACCATTAAGTCACAGAATACGGATTCACGGAAAATAAAAAAAATATATAATCCAAAGCACTGATCTTTTATTCACGGATATGTGATTTCCCGTGAAATATCAATAGTAAATTAATTAAGTAAACATATAAATGCAGGTAAGATTTTAATTATGAACTTTGGCAGTCCAAACATTTGTTTTAGACTTGTTAATTTTTTTTATCCATGATGCATCATCCGTATGAAATCGGTAACCATCTCATCTCATTATCTCTAGCTGCTTTATCCTGTTCTACAGGGTCGCAGGCAAGCTGGAGCCTATCCCAGCTGACTACGGGCGAAAGGCGGGGTACACCCTGGACAAGTCGCCAGGTCATCACAGGGCTGACACATAGACACAGACAACCATTCACACTCACATTCACACCTACGCTCAATTTAGAGTCACCAGTTAACCTAACCTGCATGTCTTTGGACTGTGGGGGAAACCGGAGCACCCGGAGGAAACCCACGCGGACACGGGGAGAACATGCAAACTCCGCACAGAAAGGCCCTTGCTGGCCACGGGGCTCGAACCCGGACCTTCTTGCTGTGAGGCGACAGCGCTAACCACTACACCACCGTGCCGCCCTGAAATCGGTAACCAGTCTGTAATATACTGAAACGTCCGTAACTGATCCATAAATTATTATCGTCCGTGATGCATCTGTATTAAAATCCATAACCACTCCGTATTTTGTATCCTTTTTTATTATATTTCCGTAATCCATGACCTATCCGTATTATATCAACCACTGGAGTGTGTGCATGGGTTGTTTTGAAGTCCAAGCTGTACAGTACGACCCGGAATAATGTGCTACTACTTGGAAAAAACTTCCATGACTATTCCTAAGTTGCATGCGTTTATTTCCCTGAGTGTCAGGACCAAGCGATATTATAGTCGGGATTATAGCTGTGGTGTTTCTGCTCCAGACTGGAACTAAATTCAGGCCGAGGGACAGTCAGAGTTGGAGTTATAGGCATAGTTAGAGTTATTGGTGGTGTGGGACTGGACCCGAAGGCAGTGCCTAAATATGACGATTTATTCGGTCCACATTCACTGGATATGAGCAATCGTGCGCTCTGATTGGCTACTCTACTACTAAGCTGTCAGCTCATATACCGTGAGTAGAGAAAAACAAAATGGCAGCGCGTGTTGCTGAATCACCTGAGGACAAAATAAAAGCTCTACTCGAAAACAAAACTCCCAAAAAAAGCAATAAAAATATTTGATGGTAAGAACATGCATCTTTTTTTTTCAATAATTATTATTATTGTAGCATTTTTCACAAATTGCTCCTGTCATTTCGCTAGTTTGTTTACACTCCAAGTGGAAATGATTTTGTCGGATGTTTTGTATAAAGTTTTTGTTTATCGAATTTGCAAAAAAAAAAAAAATGCTCTGTTTCTCAAAATCCAGTGAATGTGGATAGAATAAAACCGTTATTCCACTCACTCATCGTACATGGATTATAGACAACTCGGTGCTACGCGCCTCGTCGGCTATCGGCTCATGTACGACTCGATTTCATGGAATAACTGTTAAATATATTATCATTGATCGAAGTTCACGTTACTAAGGCCCACTTTACACGGGGACGGTCTGAAACAAAAACGCAAAAGTCCGTTTTCATTCTCACTTTTTTCCGCGTCTACACGACCGTTTTCAAGGAGGAAATCTGCGTCTATACGGTGACGCATAAATGTGTGGAATTCAATTGGATGTGCATGCCAGGCGGCTAGGTGGTGCTGTGAAAGACCTCCGCTATGTCTGCTCGCATGCGCGACGTCTTCCGTCTTGTCTGATCTGCCCATCTGCGCCGCGAAAACTTTGACTACTCTGGCTATGGTAAGTAAGAAAGTAAGTAAGAAAATAAGAGCATGCTATACCCGCCTCTGTTCATTAACGGTATATGTGCAGATTCGGTATAGATGTTCGAAGGACTCCTGGACGTTTATTAAAGCTGCCAGAGCAGCTTGAAGGTCCGTTGGATCGATGTAATCAGACATGCTCTTACTTTTTCACTTACTTTCTTACTTCCCGGGCTGGCATGTACAGTATATGACATGTATGACGTAAACGCGTACCCGACGTGAGCAGATCCGAGCAGAGTTTCGCGTATTGGGTAGTTTAGACGGATATGCAACGGGGGCTGTTTTTAACTTATCCACTCTGGAAGGCGTTTTCAATTTTTTCCGTTTTTCAGCCTCGGAAACGCCGTCCCCGTGTAGACGAAAGGCACTTCCGATAAAATATTTAGTCGTTTTTACCCGACGGCGTCCTCGTGTAAACGGGCCCTGAGTCTCCTCTCTCTCACACACACACACACACACACACACACACACACTCTGACGCTCATGTGCTCTCTTAGAATACAACAGTTTTTCCAAACTGGATTTTCCAAAACCCTATGTTTCGTGTGAAAATGTTCCTGTGAACAATTTACAAATGAATCTTCTCATATCGTTTGATAAACGTGACCCTCTGAGAGCAAACGCTGTAGAAACCTCAGATCAGAACATCTCTCTGGTGGAAATGCCACATCAATATAAATGGTTTTTTTTATAATTTACACTAAAATATAAAGTGAGAAGTTGAGTGTTTTCTTTTTTTATAGATCAACTGCACTGTGTTAAATGTAAACATGTATTCCATAATTACCATCAAGAAAAGCTCAATACTCCGTTTTGTCTTTCTGCAGAAGGCGAAGACAATTTCGAACAGGACGCAGAAGATGGAGCCCCGTCCTCGTCCCGCTCCTCAGCCCTGAGATGTCAACCGACACCGTCTGAGCCACGTGGCCCTGTTCTTCCTCCCCCTTCGTCCATCCTGCCGTCCCACATCGCCATCCAGCACAAACCGTCCACCCCTCCGCAGCCCCAGAACACGGCCATCGCGCCTCAACCCAGTGTCATCGCGCACGCTTCAGTCTCTCACGCCTCGGTCATCCAGGCGGTTAATCACGTGCTACCGGCTGTTTCCAAACCCATCGGCCACATCACCGTGCACCCGGTGACCCTTTACCCACAGCCGGTGGCCGTCTCGCAGCCTCCAGTGCTGGGCCACATCACACAGACGCTGGCCCAGCCGCCCCAGAGCCACAGCCATGTTAACGGTGCAGCAGTGGGTCAACAGGGTGCCGTTGTGGGAAAGCCCACAGCTGTCGTTGCCCACCATCACGCGGGTCTCGTGGGGCAGGCCGTGCTTAACCCAGTGACTATGGTGACCGTACCGCCTTTTCCTGTCAGCACACTAAAGCTAGCATGAGACACGTTTGTGTGTGTGTGTGCGCGCGCGCGTGTGCGTGTGTGAGAAAGATCTGTGGCATGTGAAGAACATCTGGATGTTCAGAAGAGCTCGGGACTTTTATTGATTTAGCATTGTGAGCATGCTTCATGGCATGCCTAATCATGGAACAGAGTCTCGTCACGTAGACTGAATGAGAAACACATGATTCACTTAAAATCACAAAACGTGAAAATGGGTGTCCCGTTTTTCACACTGCGTGATAGAGGTGCTAGAAACCGCATCCTTTTCACGCCCTCTCCACCCTTCAGTCATGTTCCTTGGATTAGCTAGCGTACTTAAACGTCTCAGGCATCACTTTCTCATCCAATGAAGAAAAAAATGGTAGAAATGTAAAACAAATATATATATGAAGACAAACATCAGAGTCAACAAGAAAGCGTGATTTTGTTGAAAATAAAATGATTCATGATTAGGCTGACATTTATATGATGATACGGAAATCTAGAAGTGCCTAACCCATGGTCTCAGTCTAATGGCGCCCTCTGCTGCTTAAACATGGTCCTGCTGAGCTTTTTTCAGAAGGACTGCTCGACTTCTCAACACGTCCTTTTAGCAATGTCAACCGCAGGCAGCGATAGTGATAACGGTAATGCTCATGGGCATGATAGCTGTGCTTCGAACACGGACTGTGAAGTGAAGTGAAATGATATGACAGGAGAACCCTCCGCAATCAGGAGAGCACTGAAACGTTCAAAACGACGTCATCAAGCAGTTAGTCTAGAACGGTGTTTCTTCCATTGCAAGTGTGTTGCCGATATTTCTTCACGATACCACTAAATTTTCCGAAGTCTTCTACTGGACATGCAATTGATTCACTTCCGCAGAGAAGCAGTCTGACGGCGCTCCTCTAGTTGTACCTGTTCTATGGATGTCAATATACTGTATGTGAGAGCTTGTCCTTGGATTTCTTCCCTTTTTTTTTCCATTTTTTTTTTTTAAAGAAAAGCGCCTGATGCACGGTCGTGTTTTCTTTTTTTATGTGCGTTAGCTTACTTTTGAGGAGGTGGTATTCATTGTATGAACGTTCCGTCACCACTTTTTTTTTTTTTACTTTCTGTCCATCGATGAGATTTCTACATGATGCTATCTTCCCAACATCCACGTACCATGTAACACTCATGTGACACATTCCTTGTGTTGCTTCCTTATGGTACTTTCCTGTTGTTGTATTATTTTTTTAAAATATTATTTGCAGTAATCCTACAAGACATTTTCTATTTTACTACAGAATGAAAAACTCTCTGCTAAAGCGAATCTGATGCTCTGATGTACTGTGTCTCATTGCTATGTACTATCAAATTTTAACCAGAACACTGTGATACCCTGCTCTTAATTTACAGTCCCCACCTCCTTCAAAAGAAAGAAAATTATAAAACCAAGCAAGTCTGGTGCTTTGATTTACACGCCTAGGTGAGAAAGTCATGTGCTTGCTTATGTTCACTTTAGATGTGAAAACTTCTACGACAGGAAGCGTGAATGAAACTTGCTGTGCTTTAATATTTAGTAAAAGAAAAAAGCGCTTATCCTTTTGTAAAAAAAAAAACAAATTGTAGTTTTTTTTTTTCTTTTTTTTTCTTAAAGAAATTGTCATATGTATGTATGTGTGTGTGTATATATAAATGTGATGGATATGCACGCATTCACCTATACGTGTATGTATTTGAGGATTACACTGTTGCCTGGTTTTGCATGTAGATTGCAATATTTTTATTTTTTTATTTTTTTTTGCTTTGTTTAGCATTGATCCCCTCCTTAATTTTCTTTCTTTCTCTTTTTTTTTTTTTTTTTCCGGGACCATGTCTAATACTGTATGATGTGGTGGGGACCATTAGACCTCATTCTAACATTGATATTATATATACATATATAAAAATCTGCATTTTTCCCTATGGAGAAAGTTTAAGTTATATATCGCCTGTACATTTTGGGCTGCATTAAAAAAATCTAATTGTCCACCATGAAATAAAACGATAATAATGTTGAAATATGCTAGAGTAATTAAACAAAAAATCATTGACTATTCATAATAAATCTTACATTTACAAAGTTAGTTGTCCTGTATTCTTTTTTGTTTGTTGCCCAGGTTCTTGTTTTTATTTTATTAAATTAATAATGATCATATAACAGAATTGTCCAATTCCGTTTCAGTTTCCGTGCTGCTTCTGCTCTTGGATCCTTTGGAGCATCTCTTGCATTCTTTGTAGCTGCACATAAATCACACACAAACCAAATCAGATAGAAAACCAACTCCGTCTACAGCAGTTAAAACACCTACAGCATCGCTACTCTACTTGTACACGGTGTCCAAAAGTTTGTGGACACCTGACCATCACGTACATATGTGGACCTCCTCCAAACAACCTGAGCTCCATGGAGACATGCCCTGTGTCTGAAATTACTCACTCGTTCACTACTCCATACTCACTATCTAGGGAATTCTATATAGTGAGCTCATTGCTAAAATGAAGGGAAAAAAAAACACTTTCGGACACCACTCCGCCACGTCGTTATTTATGTCATTACTGTTTTCAAAATAAATACATGCGTGTATATTTGTGATAAATCCATATTATACTGAGCGTATTTCCCACATTAATAAATACAAAGTACTTTGTGTCTACTGCATCTTTCAGTTCTTTTAAATCAAGGCTGAATCCTTTTTCTTCTTGGCCACTGCCTTTTATGAAATCAAATTTGAGGCTTTTGATTAATTCCTCACTCTGCGCGCTAACTTTTATTCTTGTATTTTATCTCATTCTCATCTCATTATCTCTAGCCACTTTATCCTGTTCTACAGGGTCGCAGGCAAGCTGGAGCCTATCCCAGCTGACTACGGGTGAAAGGCGGGGTACACCCTGGACAAGTCGCCAGGTCATCACAGGGCTGACACATAGACACAGACAACCATTCACACTCACATTCACACCTACGCTCAATTTAGAGTCACCATTTATCCTAACCTGCATGTCTTTGGACTGTGGGGGAAACCGGAGCACCCGGAGGAAACCCACACAGAGAACATGCAAACTCTGCACAGAAAGGCCCTCGCCGGCCATGGGGCTCGAACCCGGACCTTCTTGCTGTGAGGCGACAGCGCTAACCACTACACCACCGTGCCACCCTGTATTTTATCTGTCATGCTATTTTTCTATTCTCTTACTGTTTTTAATTGTACTTGAATGTCTGTTTATAATGTGTTTCTTCCTCCATTGCCATGTTATTGCTGTTTTCACGTATGAAAAATGTGTATATTTCATTTGTCTCGTGCCCGTTGTTATAAGGAAAAAACAAGCTACTACTGTACTCAACCTAAAATACTTAACAGTCCTTATGAAACAGCTTTTCTTTCAACGCGACCACAATGCATGATGGTATATATTGCTTGGTTAGTGACCATCGGTTGTTCACTACTTTTCACGATGCATTGTGGGATACTATGAGTCCACTATATAGGGTGTAATAATTCTGACTATACATTCGGACAGCACTACAAAATGTTCAACTCTTGATATAGTCCACTATATAGCGAGTAGTGAGTGATTTCAGACACTGGGATGGTTTGAAGTGAAAGAATTCATGTTTTTCTGGAGTCCAAATCCCTGACTGGAGCTGGAATGCTGACTGCACGCCAGGCCTCCTCGACTGACATCAGTGACTGATCTCATTAATGCTCACAAATCTCCACAGCCACACTCTGACATCTCGCTCCCAGAAGAGTGGAGGATATTATAACAGTAATGGGGACTCAATCTGGAATGGGAGGTTCAAAAAGCACAAGGGTATAATGGTCAGGTCAGGTGTCCACAAACTTTTTGCCATATAGCATACGGGAGGGAAGACAAGATGAAAGATGGTTGGTTCAGTTGTGTTATACCATATAAAGACTGTTAATGAGAATCATTCCAGCTATATCAGCTTTTGGTTAGAGATAAATTTGAAATAAAACCCACTAGAAGTATAAACGCCAGGCTTCCACTTACAATACGAGATTATTTCAATTCTCAAGGCATAATAAATTCTGATTATTGCCTTAATTGATTTCAAATTGTTGCATCATCCCACTGTTCCACCCCTAACGCCCATCCCACTTAACGTGAACAGCTTTCTTACCTCCTCATCTTTCTCCCAAATGAGCCGCTCTGTTTCATCGTCCACAGGCACCAGAGGTGAGTCTGTATTTCTCTCTCTGAGATAGTTACACAGACTGCTACGAGCAGAGAAAGAAACAAGCGACAACAAAAAGCCCTGTTTAGTCTTAACCATGTTCTCAACCGATAGTGTAACTGAACCCAAAACCAAACACACTATATAGCAGACACAATGAACATGTTTATTCAGCTCTGTGGGGAAGCCATGGCTTAATGGTTAGCAAAGAAGCTTTGGGAACAAAAGGTTGCCGGTTTGATTCCCTGGACCAGCAGGAATGGCTGAAGTGTCCTTGAGCAAGGCACCTCACCCCCAGCTGCTCCAATGTAATGGTACTCAAAACATCTGTGTTTCTTTCTAGAGACCTTCGTATGCCCTTGAATTCTAGACAACACAATATTGCTGGCATACACAACCAAGGCTCCAGATTTAACCCTCTTTGATGGACAAGAATTATGTTTTTATAAAATCATGGCCATGCAGGATGTGAGCAAAATGAAGACTGGAATTTAAAAGAGATTTATTTAAATGTATTTTTCAGCATTTAACAAAAGACATTTTACCAATTCATTGGGGCACTATGGAACCAGAGCGTCAGCAACGCAATAGCTCACACAGCCATACCATGAGAAACCAGACTCGCTTATAATTAGCCAAGATGTTCTTTGTGAGAACAATCAGAACAATTTGATCTTTCAAACAAAACAATCTGAATCAAAATCCATTGAAAACTCAGGGAGGAATAACGATTTTCCTGAAAGTTCGTTAATCGGCCTAATTAGCAACTTGTTAATGAAAAATTACAAAACCAGGGAGGAACTTTTGTGCAGACAGATTAGATCTTTCAAACAAAACAATCAGAATCAAAATCCAGTGAAAATTCAGGGAGGAGAAGCGATTTTTGTGAATTGTAGACGGATGGACGGATGCTGCGTGATGGCAATGGCTCATCGTCCTACAGCCAGTGAGCTAAATATAAAATTTAAATTTCATTTAATTGGTAAAGGAAATAAATCTTGAAAAGGACAGGCATGAATTCATGACAGGCATTACTTTAATGATGTTTAGCTGACGCTCTTATCCAGAGCAGCCTGGGGAGCAGTTGGGGGTTAGGCACCTTGCTCAAGGGCACTTTAGCCATTCCTGCTGGTCCAGGGAATTGAACTGGCAACCTTCTGGTCACAAAGATGCTTCTCTAACCATTAGGCCATGACTTCCCCATCACTTAATATCCATGTACATTATTAGAACAAAGACTTGTTAGCTCCTCCGGCCGACAGGCGATGTGTTGTCCGTTGTCCGTCCGGTGTCATCTAGATTTCACAAAAATCGCTTCTTCTTTCTCAATTCCGCACCAATTTTTATTCTTTTTGACAGGAAGGTAGGGGTACCTAGGGCGCATATAACTTCTACCCAGATTTGCTTCATTACAATTATTAATGAAGTTATGGACTAATTAAGCCTTAATGAGCAGTTCAACATAAAGGTCAATTTCTCGCTGCTTTGGATTCTTTCTGACAAATAGGTCAGTATTCTTAGGGTGGATATCTCATCTCATTATCTCTAGCTGCTTTATCCTTCTACAGGGTCGAAGGCAAGCTGGAGCCTATCCCAGCTGACTACGGGCGAAAGGCGGGGTACACCCTGGACAAGTCGCCAGGTCATCACAGGGCTGACACATAGACACACAACCATTCACACTCACATTCACACCTACGGTCAATTTAGAGTCACCAGTTAACGTAACCTGCATGTCTTTGGACTGTGGGGGAAACCGGAGCACCCGGAGGAAACCCACGCGGACACGGGGAGAACATGCAAACTCCGCACAGAAAGGGCCTCGCTGGCCACGGGGCTCGAACCCGGACCTTCTTGCTGTGAGGCGACAGCGCTAACCACTACAAGGGTGGATATCACTTCTATATATACATGTAGCTTGTATACAGTATAGCTTGCAACACTCATTGTGCAAGGTGGGCCACTTTAGATCGTTCCTTCTGGACTAGACGGGGCCGGAGTGAGCTACACCATCATTGACGGTCTTGTTTAAGTGATGAAGTCTCCAGGCGTGACTAATTTCATGAGCTCGTGTACTTTGGTCCTTTCTCATCTCTTAATTATCTGTTAAATGCTGCAAATACACCATCCATGTTTTCTCACCACTGTTTCAACTAGAAAACTAATCATTTTTGCAATTAATCATCTTTGATCCAGTGACTATGCCTTGCTCTAAAAGGCACACTGTGTTTAAAAGCTTGTTGTTGTTTTTTTCCTGGTGGAAAGTGGTGTACACATGGAACACATGGAAGCATAATGAGCCAATCAGATTTCTTGCATCCTTCAACCATCATCTATCATCAAACTGCATTCCGAAATACAGTTTTCCAGGCACCAGGCATCCTTATGGACACTTGTGTGATGAAGGTAGAGCTTTAGCATGAAAGTAAGTGTCCTCTTGTGTATTGTATTGTGCAGAGACCTGCGTTTTCTCTCTCTGACCATCATGCGGGTCATGTTCCGGATGCACTCAGAGCGATAGTTCTCATAATGGGTTTCCTGCGTCACGTCCTTCAGGTCTTGCATGTGGGTACGAACCAGCATGTTCCGAAGCATCAGGAAGTCAGAGTGGGCGTGGTTTTCCACTAAAAAAAAAAAGTCACAAATCATCAGCAGCAATGTTATGTTTTGCAGGAACCATTGAGCAATAAAAGGATTATGTGATTAAATATTTGATTATTTTAAAGGTAGCAGGAGAAATCTAAAGCGATCTGTTATTTTTATTCTCTGACTTGTCCTGCTCATGCTGAGAAGTGTTCTGTTGAGCAGTATGTGTACAAGTCAGAATTATTATCTCATCACATAATCACAATTAGGGCAGCACGGTGGTGTAGTGGTTAGCGCTGTCGCCTCACAGCAAGAAGGTCCGGGTTCGAGCCCCGGGGCCGGCGAGGGCCTTTCTGTGCGGAGTTTGCATGTTCTCCCCGTGTCCGCGTGGGTTTCCTCCGGGTGCTCCGGTTTCCCCCACAGTCCAAAGACATGCAGGTTAGGTTAACTGATGACTCTAAATTGACCGTAGGTGTGAATGTGAGTGTGAATGGTTGTCTGTGTCTATGTGTCAGCCCTGTGATGGCCTGGCGACTTGTCCAGGGTGTACCCCGCCTTTCGCCCGTAGTCAGCTGGGATAGGCTCCAGCTTGCCTGCAACCCTGTAGAAGGATAAAGAGGCTACAGATAATGAGATGAGATGAGATAATCACAATTATTCTATCCACATTCACTGGATATGCGCAATCGCATGCTCTGATTAGCTACTCTACTACTAGGATATCAGCTCATATACCGTTAGTAGAGAAAAACAAAATAGCGGCGCGTGTTGCTGAACCAACCGAGGATGAAATAAAAACTACTTGAAAACAAAACCCCAAAAAATACAAAAAAAGCAACAAAATATGGAATGAAAGTATTTGATGGTAAGAACTTATCTTTTTTATTTTTCAAGAATTATCACCACATTTTTCACAAATTGCTCCTGTCATTTCGCCAGTTTGTTTACATTCTAAACAGAAATGATTTTGTTGGACGTTTTATATAAAGTTTTTATTCATTGAATTTACAAAAAATAAAAATGCTCTGTTTCTCAAAATCCAGTGAATGTGCCTTTCACCAACCCAAGGATGCTTTAAAAAGTAATGGCACTTGTTATGCTGTTGTTATTGTTGATGATATTATAGAATCAATGTCATATGGGAAGATAGAAATATAGAAAATGAATCTTCTGACCGGGCGGCACGGTAATGCAGTGGTTAGCGCTGTCGCCTCACAGCAAGAAGGTCCGGGTTCGAGCCCCATGGCCGACAAGGGCCTTTCTGTGTGGAGTTTGCATGTTCTCCCCGTGTCCGCGTGGGTTTCCTCCGGGTGCTCCGGTTTCCCCACAGTCCAAAGACATGCAGGTTAGGTTAACTGGTGACTCTAAATTGACCGTAGGTGTGAATGTGAGTGTGAATGGTTGTCTGTGTCTATGTGTCAGCCCTGTGATGACCTGGCGACTTGTCCAGGGTGTACCCCGCCTTTCACCCGTAGTCAGCTGGGATAGGCTCCAGCTTGCCTGCGACCCTGTAGAACAGGATAAAGCGGCTAGAGATAATGAGATGAGATGAGAATCTTCTGACCAATTAGAATCAAGGATTCAACAGTACTGTGGCGTATTTACTGCTATAGTACATTATTTATTGCACTGTAACTTATTTGTCCAATTCCTTATTTTATATTATTATACATACAGGACACTTTTTCGATGGAATAAAAACGTGTTCTATTCCCTTCTTGCGAGTTTCATTCATTTGGTTTGATAGCATGCGATATTGTTAGCATATCACTTATCCTACGTGTATTACGTCACTCTACCCAATGGAGAATAAGTGTTGAATATGGTTTACGATATTGTATGGTTGTCAAGACAACATGACTTTATACATCAGAGATGTAAAACTTCCGCGCTAGCGAGCGACTGTGACAATTTGTAAACAAACATGGCCACCAGGTTTGCTTCATTAAATACGGAAGATTTTGACAGAACTTTAAAAGAGAAAGACGCGTTGAACACCCGAAAGGAATGTATAATAATAATAATAATAATAATAATATTATTATTATTGGCTGGCGCTTTTTTTGTGGTCTATCAGATATATTCCATTCAGCTAATCATCTTCGACTCATTCAGTATCATGATAGCTGAATGGAATATATCTGATATGCAGTAGTGCTTGAAAGTTTGTGAACCCTTTAGAATTTTCTATATTTCTGCATAAATATGACCTAAAGCATCATCAGATTTTCACACAAATCCTAAAAGTAGAGAAATAGAAACCAGTTTAACAAATGAGACAAAAAATATTATACTCAGTCATTTATTTATTGAGGAAAATGATCCAATATTACATACTGTGAGTGGCAAAAGTATGTGAACCTTTGCTTTCAGTATCTGGTGTGACCCCCTTGTGCAGCAATAACTGCAACTAAACGTTTGTGGTAACTGTTGATCAGTCCTGCACACCGGCTTGGAGGAATTTTAGCCCGTTCCTCCGTACAGAACACCTTCAACTCTGGGATGTTGGTGGGTTTCCTCACATGAACTGCTCACTTCAGGTCCTTCCACAACATTTCCATTGGATTAAGGTCAGGACTTTGACTTGGCCATTCCAAAACATTAACTTTTATTCTTCTTTAACCGTTCTTTGGTAGAACGACTTGTGTGCTTAGGGTCGTTGTCTTGCTGCATGACCCACCTTCTCTTCAGATTCAGTTCATGGACAGATGTCCTGACATTTTCCTTTAGAATTCACTGGTATAATTCAGAATTCATCATTCCATCAATGATGGCAAGCCATCCTGACTCAGATGCAGGAAAACAGGCCCAAACCATGATACTACCACCGCCATGTTTCACAGATGGGATAAGGTTCTTATGCTGGAATGCAGTGTTTTCCTTTCTCCAAACGTAATGCTTCTCATTTAAACCAAAAAGTTATATTTTGGTCTCATCCGTCCACAAAACATTTTTCCAATAGCCTTCTGGCTTGTCCACGTGATCTTTAGCAAATTGCAGATGAGCAGCAATGTTCTTTTTGGAGATCAGTGGCTTTCTCCTTGCAACCCTGCCATGCACACCATTGTTGTTCAGTGTTCTCCTCATGGTGGACTCATGAACATTACCATTAGCCAACGTGAGAGAGGCCTTCAGTTGCTTAGAAGTTACCCAGGGGTCCTTTGTGACCTTGACGACTATTACATGCCTTGCTCTTGGAGTGATCTTTGTTGGTCGATCACTCCTGGGGAGGGTAACAATGGTCTTGAATTTCCTCCATTTGTACACAATCTGTCTGACTGTGGATTGGTGGAGTCCAAACTCTTTAGAGATGGTTTTGTAACCTTTTCCAGTCTGATGAGCATCAACAACGCTTTTTCTGGGGTCCTCAGAAATCTCCTTTGTTCGTGCCAGATTACACTTCCACAAACATGCATTGTGAAGATCAGACTTTGATAGATCCCTGTTCTTTAAATAAAACAGGGTGCCCACTCACACCTGATTGTCATCCCATTGATTGAAAACACCTGAATCTAATTTCACCTTCAAATTAACTGCTAATCCTAGAGGTTCACATACTTTTGCCACTCACAGATATGTAATATTGGATAATTTTCCTCAATAAATAAATAACCAAGTATAATATAATATAATATAATATAATATAATATAGGGCGGCACGGTGGTGTAGTGGTTAGCGCTGTCGCCTCACAGCAAGAAGGTCCTGGGTTCGAGCCCCGGGGCCGGCGAGGGCCTTTCTGTGTGGAGTTTGCATGTTCTCCCCGTGTCCGCGTGGGTTTCCTCCGGGTGCTCCGGTTTCCCCCACAGTCCAAAGACATGCAGGTTAGGTTAACTGGTGACTCTAAATTGAGCGTAGGTGTGAATGTGAGTGTGAATGGTTGTCTGTGTCTATGTGTCAGCCCTGTGATGACCTGGTGACTTGTCCAGGGTGTACCCCGCCTTTCGCCCGTAGTCAGCTGGGATAGGCTCCAGCTTGCCTGCGACCCTGTAGAAGGATAAAGCGGCTAGAGATAATGAGATGAGATAATATAATATAATAATATTTTTGTCTCATTTGTTTAACTGGGTTCTCTTTATCTACTTTTAGGACTTGTGTGAAAATCTGATGATGTTTTAGGTCATATTTATGCAGAAATATAGAAAATTCTAAAGGGTTCACAAACTTTCAAGCACCACTGTACCACAAAAAAAGCCAGCCAATATTATTTAAATATAATTGAAGTTACTCTTTACATTAAGTCTTCCTTTAACAAAGTTTTTTATCTAAAAGACAGATAAATAGCTGCTTTCTCTTGCACTAATAAACTACTGCCATATTGTCAATCACAAATTATGTCTCAGACAAACTTCCATGCTTGTGGCAGGCTTAGTCAGTCATACAAAGTATATAAGAAACAAAAAAGTTTATTTTAATACATGGCTATAAAATACCTTCGACCACGCCCCAAGGATAAGCGCGGCCTCGGACTCTCCTGCCTTTGATTTCGACAAGAATGTTACTGCCAACCACAGCAAAGGGAATGCTATCCTTCAGAGAAGAGAGCACACAATAGACAGATCAGACCTCAAATTAACAGCAGAAAAGAAGAGAAGAATACAAGGAATATGGAACAATCAACATTTCTGGTGCATGACACTTAAAAAATCAAAAAGGACTAATCCTTTGCTCACTTTTAGGTCTTGAGTTTGGATTTTAACTTCATCATCCTCATCTGAGTCACATTCAGGGAACTGGTAGATGTTGATCCCAAACCTCTCAATCTCCTCTCGTATCTGGATAAGGCAGAGAACTTAAAGCCACTCCGTCATTAAACTCTTGAGCAAAAGATAGTGACATACGCACCTTTTTTTTCTTCTGTGACACTTCCAATGGTGTGAGGCAGTCTGCTTTACCCAGCACAGGCACTATGTTGACCTTCTCATGTAGTGCCCTCATAAACTCCACGTCAATCAGCCTCAGGCTGGAAATGCAGTTATCATAAAAAGATCTTATAATGAATTTAATAATCAAGGAGCAAATTCTTAATACAATAATAACTTCTTTTTTATTTTTGTTTTTTACCCATGGCCATATGGTGAGATGAAATAGAGGCAGCAATGCACTCGGTTGTCCTGAATGTTCTTGCGGTTCAGCCCACTCTCATCCCTGAAATATTGCTCAAACTGATGGTCGACAAAATCCACTACTGGTTTCCAGCTATCAGGAGTAGAAAAAAAAAACTACATTAAAAAAAAGGCTATGGCCTGCTATATACGTACATAGATGGCCAAAGGTTTGTGGACACCTGACCATTATGGACCTTTCTGAGCATCCTATTCCAGAGTCCGTCCCCCTTTACAGTGAGGGTTCTATGATACACCTGTGGTGCAACCTGGATGCATCATCAATGATGTTTCCTGAGGTCATGTGGGTGTTTTGGGTCTTGACATCAGACATCCTCACCCAGGCGAGCCAGCCGAGGGTGATCAGGCCCCGACTTGTGTCCAGGTAGCGTACTCTGCCATGTGTCACCCCTCTTCAGCCAGAGCCTTCAGGAAGACTTCTCTACTGCTTCCAAGATGTTTTTGATGGCCCTTCTTCTTTGCAGCTCACAGGTTCTCAGAAGGCCCAGGACCCAATATAGGGACTGGCCTGCAAACCCTCTACATCCCACCTCCACAGGCTCACAGCAGGCCATTCACCCTTGTTTCCGACAGTCAGCCACTAGGTCGGCATATCTGGCTCTCTTTCTCTCCTGAGCCTCCTTCAGCCAATCTTCCCAGGGCAGAGACCACATGTCTGGAGTCCTCAAACATCAGGACCACATCATGACTGGGAACCTAAGTCGCCTCCCCAAGTTATAATAAGCTCCACTCTTCTGGGAAGGCTTTCCACTAGATTTTGAAGTGTCACAGTGGGGATTTGAGTTCAATCATCTACAAGAGCATTAGTGAGGTCAGGCACGGATGTCGGGTGAGGAGGCCTGGGGTGCAGTCGTCATTCCAGTTCATCCCAAAGCTGTTTAGGACACTCAAGTTCTTCCACTCCAACCTTAACACACCACATCTTCATGGAGCTTGCTTTGCGCACAGGACCATAATTGTCAAGTCAAGTCAAGTTTATTTGTATAGCGCTTTTAACAATAAACATTGTCGCAAAGCAGCTTCACAGAATTTGAATGACTTAAAACATGAGCTAATTTTATCCCTAATCTATCCCCAATGAGCAAGCCTGTAGCAACAGTGGCAAGGAAAAACTCCCTCAGACGACATGAGGAAGAAACCTCGAGAGGAACCAGACTCAGAAGGGAACCCATCCTCATTTGGGCAACAACAGACAACATGACTATAACATTAACAGTTTTAACATGAAGTCAGTTTCGTTGATGTTATAAACTCTTCATTGATGGAAACTTGAGTGTAAAACTGTTCATGACAACTGCAGTCCTAAAGTTAGCAAGTCAACTGTAGTCCTCAGCCATAAAAGCATTACTGTAAGTGTCCAGAGCGTCCTCCAAGTGTGACTTTCAACTGTCCACACGGGGCTGTCCTCCACAGGAGTGATGCAATGAGACTCCAACCAGACACAGGGCACCAGGATGGATCAGGCGGGTGGGTCCGAGGAGCAGAAGAGGTCAGCATCTCGATCCCAGGACCGACATGTAACTCAGAGGGCCAGACTGGGGGGGGGGGCACAGGTCGTTAGGTATGTCCAATATCACCTGAATAAGTAGGAACAGTATACATATTGCACTGAGTACAAGCAGGGACTCTGGCAAAACTAACTATGACAGCATAACTAAAAGGGGAGAGCCAGAAGGTAACACAGGCATGAGGGAGCCCCGGGACATAAAGCAGCAGCCACTACACCATCAACAAACTCAAGTGAGCAAGCGAGTGGGGGCTGACAGCATCCATACATCCCAGTTTACCAAAACACTCTGTCTGAGGACCCTCCAGATCTCCTCCTTTACCTCATAAATGCCATTAACAAAAGGCTTGACTAAACAGATATGTTTTCAGCCTAGACTTAAACTCTGAGATTGTGTCTGATTCCCGAACATTACTTGGAAGGCTGTTCCATAACTGTGGAGCTTTGTAAGAAAAGGCTCTGCTCCCTGATGTAGCCTTCACTATACGAGGTACCAGCAGATAGCCTGCACCTTTTGATCTAAGTAGGCGTGGCGGGTCATAGAGGACCAGAAGTTCACTCAGGTACCATGGTGTGAGACCATTCAGTGCTTTAAAGGTCAATAGTAGTATTTTATAATCAATACGAAATTTGATTGGGAGCCAATGCAGTGTGGATAAGACAAGGGTGATATGGTCATATTTTCTAGTTCTAGTAAGGACTCTTGCTGCTGCATTTTGAACTAACTGGAGCTTGTTTATGCACTTATTGGAACATAAGGCATTACAATAATCTCCTGGAGGTAACAAAAGCATGAACTAATTTTTCCGCGTCATGGAGTGACATTAAATTTCTTATCTTAGCAATATTTCTGAGATGAAAGAAAGCTATTCGGGTAATGTTATCAATGTGAGTTTTGAATGAAAGACTGGGCTCAATAATCACTCCGAGGTCTTTTACTGCTGCACGTGAAGAAACAGAAAGGCCATCCAGAGTTACTGTGGAATCAGAAAACTTGCTTCTAGCTGCATGTGGTCCTAGTACAAGTACTTCAGTCTTGTCAGAGTTAAGCAGAAGGAAGTTAATAAGCATCCAGTGTCTAATGTCCTTCACATGTTCCTCAATTCTATTAAGGTGGTGTCTCTCATCAGGTTTTGCAGACACATACAACTGTGTGTCATCAGCATAACAGTGGAAACTAATACAATGTTTACAAATAATATCACCCAGATGTAACATGTATAAAGAAAAAAGCAGTGGACCCAAGACAGAACCTTGTGGAACACCAAACTTTACCTCAGTATGTCTAGAAAAATCACCATTTACATCAACATATTGATAGCGATCAGTTAAATAAGACCTGAGCCAGGAGAGGGCTGTTCCCTTAACTCCCACAACATTTTCTAGTCTATCCAGAAGAATGGAATGATCAATGATATCAAATGCTGCACTAAGGTCAAGCAACACAAGCAGCGAGATACAGCCCTGATCAGATGCCAACAGTAGGTCGTTTACTACTTTAACCAGTGCTGTTTTTGTGCTATGATGAGGTCTAAATCCTGACTGATACATTTCATGGATGTTATTCCTATGTAAATATGAGCATAACTGCTGTGCCACAGCTTTTTCAAGGATCTTGGAGTGTGGCAGTGGGGGCGTGGTCAAGTGTCGGTCTGTGACCGAAGGGCAGAGTCAGGGAAGGTAAGTAGCAGAATCACTGTACCTGATGTCAATTAACCTGTGTTTGTGTGTCTTCCCCAGTGACTGCGCCCTATATAAGGAGAGAGAGAGCAGAGGAAGGGAGCTGTCTCCCCAACCAGACAAATGATGTGTGTGTGCATGCCTGTGGTACTGGGAGATTGTGAAGGCTGAAAAGCTGAAAATAAAGAGTTTTGAAAACTCAGTTCTGGCCTGCCGTACTTCTGTGCTCCACCCACCCACTCAAAGTCTTACATGGAGATAAAGGAGAGGTTTGATATTGGCCGATAATTGGACAGCTGACAGGGATCAAGGTCAGGTTTTTTAATCAGGGGTTTGATAACTGCTAGTTTAAAGGATTTGGGTACATAGCCAATCCTAAGAGAAGAATTTATTATTTTTAGAAGCGGTTCAATTACTTCAGGTATTATCTGTTTGAATAGACATGTAGGTAGGGATCTAGTACACAAGTTGAGGCTTTTGATGCGGAGATTAATGAAAGTAATTCAATTTCTCTAAGGGGAGTAAAACATTCTAATTGCTGATCTAATACAGTTATATTGTTAACTACAGGGTCACTTACATTGTCTGACCTTACATTAGTAGTTTGAATTTTTTGTCGGATATTCTCAATTTTGTCATTTTGTCACGCTGGACCAGGTTTCTCTTAATTACAGTGAAGGAAACTGTAATACCACAGTGTACAAAGACATCCACAGCATACAACTGTGTGGCAACAATTTGGAGAAGAACCACATATGGATTGTGATGGTCAGGTGTCAAGAAACGTTTGGCCATATGGTGTATCGTTACCTCTCAGCGTTGTTGACAGCATCTCCAAAGCCTGGTGTGTCCACAATGGTGAGTTTGAGTTTCACGCCTTTCTCCTCGATGCTAATGGCATGTTTGGTGATTTCGACTGTTTTTGTGATCCTTTCTGTATGAAAGGGAAAACAAAGTTGCAAATACACGATTTTCCTTCATTCTTAATAATGATTCTGCTGGTCCTCCATTTTAAAGCTTTATTAGACTGAGTATCAGTATACATGTGGTACAATACACAGAGATTTGTCTGTGAAGGTTCTCAGTCGGTGGTGTAGTGGTTAACACTGTTGCCTCACAGCAAGAAGGTTCTGGGTTTGAGCCCAGCAGCTGACGGGGGTCTTTCTGTGTGGAGTTTGCATGTTCTCCCCGTGTCTGTGTGGGTTTCTTCCGGGCGCTCCGGTTTCCCCCACAGTCCAAAGACATGCAGGTTAGGCTAATTGGTGACTCTAAATTGACTGTAGGTGTGAATGTGAGTGTGAATGGTTGTTTGTCTCTGTGTGTCAGCCCTGCAATGACCTGGCAACTTGTCCAAGGTGTACCCCACCTCTCACCCATAGCCAGCTGGGATAGGCTCCAACTTGTCTGCGACCCTGTACAGGATAAGTGGTTACAGATAATTGATGGATGGATGGATGGATGGATGGATGGATGGATGGATGGATGTTCTCAGTCATCCAAGTCATCATAATCTGTAGGTGCTAAAGAAGGCAGCTGGACTTGCTTGAAATCCTTGAAGACGTTTCACCTCTCATCTGAAAGGCTTCTTCAGTTCTGTCTGACTAGTGATTATTATTCTATCCAGATTCACTGGATACGAGCAATCGCATGCTCCAGTTGGCTACTCTACTACTAGGCTATCAGCTTATATACCATGAGTAGAGAAAAACAAAATGGCGGAGTGTGTTGCTGAACCAGCTGAGGATGAAATAAAAACTCTACTTGAAAACAAAACCACAAAAAAGCAACAAAATATGGAATTAAAGTATTTGATGGTAAGAACTTGTTTTACATTTTCAAGAATTATTATTATTATAGCATTTTTCACAAATTGCTACTGTCATTCGCTGGTTTGTTTACATTCGAAGTGGAAATGATTCTGTCGGACGTTTTGTATAAAGTTTTTATTTATTGAATTTGCAAAAAATAAAAATAAAAATGCTCTGTTTCTTAAAATCCAGTGAATATGTGGATAGAATAAAACAGTTATTCCACTCAATCTCGTCGTACACGGCTTATAGACAACTCGGTGCTATGCGCCTTGTCGGCTATCAGCTCACGTACGACTCGATTTCGTGGAATAACTGTTAAATATATTAAAATGTATCTTTTTTGTACCACTTGGACATCTTATAAGTCACAAATCTGTGCACTGTTTGCATTTTTCCCAGTAGTTTGACATATAAAACCTTTCTGATTTACCTTCAGCATTCAGTAGTATCCTGTCCTTGTAGAGATCTGTTAGGAAAAGGCTGCTGATCAACGTAGACTTTCCTAAACCAGACTCCCCTAGAGAAAGTTTGTCAAACAATTATATTTAAAAAAATGAGTTAATAAAATAACTTTTTCCCAATTTTAACTTTGAAATGCTGTGAACTCACCGGCTACCATCAGCGTAAAAGCGAAGCCTTTTTTCACAGATTTCCTGTGTACTTGGTTGGGAAGTGTTGCAAATCCTACATATTCCTTATCCTGATCCTTCAAACAATTATAGAGGATAATTACAGACTAACAGACATATTACAAGGACCTTGACATGGACCAAGTCAGAATTTTGGTCTCCATCTTGAAGATTTCAAACATTACCTCAGGAGAATCATAAGGATCTAGTCTAGTCCAGGGGTTCTGAGATGGTGAAGGACTGAGTGAAGATTCTAGAGAGCTGGTGGAAGTGAAGTGACAGCGGTGCAGCAGGTCTGGTTCTGAGTCCTGCAGGTTCCTTCCCACTCGACGCATGAAAGCGGATGTGCCAGAGGTGTGAGGACAGATTCTGCCATCTGGGTCCCTGTCCATCATGCGGATCTCTTGGCTAGGAAATGTGTGTCTCGATCTGGGAGTCAGCTCTCTCATGGGATACGCTGGCTCTGCATCCTGTTGATCTTCTAGAGATAAACTGGAGAACTGATCGACGCACAGAGAAAGTTTACTGAGATTAAGGACATTTATATATTTGATTTGAGTGTGTATTTCTATTTTGCGGTCCACTTTCCACAAATAAAAATCATTCTTAGAACAGCTATAAATAATAGCATTTACTCTTATAAAAGATTATAAAGGACAAGGATCCAAGATCCCACCAAATCTGACGGTGTCTATTAATGATACTGTTCAAATAGAGTAAGGAGTATAGAGAAAGACGTATTCAATAATTTTTGGTTTTGTTATTTAACATAAGGCAGCAGGGACTGGAAAAGAGTTGCAGGACGACTTGAAAGCAGCAGGAACAACAGTTACACAGTGAACAATAAACAGTTATTCCATGAAATCGAGTCGTACATGAGCTGATAGCTATAAACCATGTACGACGAGATTGAGAGGAATAACTGTTTTGTTCTATCCACATCCAGTGGATTTTGAGAAACAGAGCATTTTTACTTTTTGCAAACTTGATAAATAAAATCTTTATGCAAAACGTCCGACAAAATAATTTCTGCTTAGAATGTAAACAAAGTGGTGAAATGACAGGAGCAATTTGTGAAAAATGCGGTAATAATAATTCTTGAAAAATAATTTTTAAAAAAGTTGTTCTTGTAATCAAATACTTTTATTCCATATTTTGTTGCTTTTTTGGGGGGGGGATTTTGTTTTCGAGTAGTTTTTATTTCGTCCTCGGTTGGTTCAGCAACACGCTCCACCATTTTGTTTTTCTCTACTCATGGTATACAGTATGAACTGATATCCTAGTAGTAGAGTAGCCAATCAGAGCACGCGATTGCTCATATCCAGTGAATGTGGATAGAATAATAAGCAATGTACAGCACCGCAATCATCTCCGTTTCTGCATCTCATACAAATCTTTTTTTGCTAAAAAAAAAAAAAAAGAAGCCCAGAGATGCACATTGAAAATTTGTACATGAACATTCAGACATATCAGAAATCTACTGGAATAATTACTCTGGTCAGGTGAAACAAAAACAGAATTCTTTGACAATAGTTGAAAGAAAGTTGTGCGGATGATCCCAAGTCAAAAAACACGACGTGTGTAAATTTGAAGTGGATGAATACACTAGAAGCACATTCAAGTCCCATCTCATCTCATTATCTGTAGCCGCTTTATCCTGTTCTACAGGGTTGCAGGCAAGCTGGAGCCTATCCCAGCTGACTACAGGCGAAAGGCAGGGTACACCCTGGACAAGTCGCCAGGTCATTACAGGGCTGACACATAGACGCAGACAACCATTCACACTCACATTCACACCTACGGTCAATTTAGAGTCACCAGTTAACCTAACCTGCATGTCTTTGGACTGTGGGGGAAACCGGAGCACCCGGAGGAAACCCACGCGGACACGGGGAGAACATGCAAACTCCACACAGAAAGGCCCTCGCCGGCCACGGGGCTCGAACCTGGGCCTTCTTGCTGTGAGGCGACAGCGCTAACCACTACACCACCGTGCCGCCCACACATTCAAGTCCTGTATATTAAAACCAAAAGTAGTTTCCCTTCACAGGCTGCTCTTCAAAATCCTGTCTGCTCTGAAAATGCAGCATGTTACTTACTACTCTTAGGTCTTAGAATTACGAAGCGGAGCACATTCATTCTGTCACTTCTGATTAGTGAGCAGCCGCTGTAGCCGGATTAAACCCTCAAACTAATTCCCTGAGCTGCTTTAAGACATTGGAGACAGGTTTCAGGAGGCAGCCTCTTTTTATTTGCTTGAGGGCAAAACAAATTAAAATTTCTTTTTAAAGTTTAATTCACCGCTTCCATACCTTAGGTTCTAGTCCGAGTGCATGTGAAAAAACCATGAAAAAAAGAAGGACAACATGACCATTCAAGCACAAAAGCACTATGGCTATGTAAGTCCAAGTAGTGTGTGCTATCTAGAGTAACATACTGTTTTTATATACTGTATATTTACTACATTTAAAATTTTTGATAGCTATAATAGTACTAAAAAATAGTTTGATTAATTGATAATTAAATATTGATTACAGTACCGTGTCAAATCTTTCAAAGAATGGACATTAAATAATTTTAAAAAACATGATTGAGATTGAACACAATAATGAAATTATTATTTCTCACCACGTTGTTTGAACATTGCCCTGATGAAGGGGTCAGTGCTTGGTTTTGGATAATCCATCTGTCCTGAAAACCTAATGGAGTCCAAACGTGCTGTCGTCTTCTTTGTGTTTGCCTCGGTCTTCCTTCCTTCCTTCCTTCGTGTGCTTGTTCTCCGTGGGGATTAAATGACCTTCTGAGATTTTCTACAGATTTTCTGTCACAGCTCAGCCAAACACATGGCAAAATGCTGTTAATCTTTGTTAATTTGTTAATTAAAGCTAGACTGGCTTTCAGATTTTTCAAGTGTAGGTCATAAAAAGAATTTTCCCCAACACCCAATTATTTTTGCTTAGTGGACCGAAAGCTACTGAATTTGAATCACAGACTTCCAATTTTATTAGTTTTTTAAAAAGTAGAACAATTAATTAATTTAGAGCCACATGGCCCTAAATTCTGCGCTATTTTTTCCCTGCTTCACCGTGACCCAATTCAAGATACTATGTGGTTTGTACCTTAAGTTACAATGAAGTTATAAAGGTAAGAATTCACAACATAACAACAGATACTCAGAATTAAGAACATAGTCATTTTCTTTAAAAATCAAAATTTAAAGCAACACTGTATTAAATGCCAAAGTATAAAAACATGGCAATGACAACTGAAATTAACATCCAAGCTCTAAAGAAATAAATAAAAAAATATAATTATCCCACTCAGGAGAGATTGAAAAAAAAAAAACTTATATGGACCCCAGACATACCTAAGGGTAGTATCTCACTGGGCTGCGACAGCCCACGACTAGTTGGAGACACAACAATTGCGATAAAATATGCAAATTAGCGACAATTTTCACTTGGAATCACACTGAATTTATATTCGCATATTTTACCGCAATTGTTGTGTCTCCAACTAGTTGCAGCCCGGCTTTCCCTCGGCAGGCAGGGAAGTAGAGAAGCTTCACGGAAACTGACTTGAGAAGGGTTCACGACGGCTTTGTGACACCAGCGACGCGGCTATTTTGAGAGAAATTTTGTCGCACGAATTTTTTGAACATGTTCAAAATTTCAGCGATGAAGGAGCGACACTTTGCGACTCATGCAAGGAAATTGAGAAGCCCTGCGAATGTTTCAAGACACTTTTGAAACTCTCTCGCGAATGGCGTTCGCAATTTGTCGCAAACTGTCGCAGCCCAGTGAGATACTGGCTTACGAGTCAACAATGCTGAAGCACAACTACAGGGCAAGTACACTTAAACATAAGGCACAAATATTTTAATACTTTATTCCACTTTTGTTAAGTATATATTGATCAAAAGTTTAAGTATAAGCTTAATATACTTAGACTTTTCTATACTTTTTTTCAGTATAAGCCAAGTATACTTATGTATAAATTTATTAAGTATATCTCTGATAAGTAAATAAAAAGTAAACTGAAAGCATATGCTCTTATTTTTAGTTTAAAAGAAGTTTACTAGAAACACACTTGAATAAACTTCTTTTTTGTAAGGGTATAGTCTGATTTAACTCATTTTAACTGTTTTATTTGTTAGTTTGTTTTTATGCCTCCGCCACCTTAAAGTGCAGGAGACATTATGTTTTCGGGTTGTCTGTCTGTCCGTGCATGCGTCCGTGTGTGCGTCCATCCCGAAACCTTGTGAACGCGATATCTCAAAGGCTAATGAAAGGAATTTCACCAAACTTTCACCATTTGTGCGCTTTGGGACAAACATGAACTGATTAGATTTTGAGATCAAAAGGTCTAAGGTCAAGGTCACTGTGAGGTCAAATGTCTGTCCAAAAACCTTGTCAAGTTTATTTGTATAGCGCTTTTAACAATAAACATTGTTGCAAAGCAGCTTTACAGAATTTGAACGAATTAAAACATGAGCTAATTTTGTCACTAATCTATCCCCAATGAGCAAGCCTGTGGCGACGGTGGCAAGGAAAAACTCCCTCAGACAACATGAGGAAGAAACCTCGAGAGGAACCAGACTCAAAAGGGAACCCATCCTCATTTGGGCAGCAACAGACAGCATGACTATAACATTAACAGTTTTAACATGAAGACAGTTTCGTGATGTTATAAACTCTTCATTGATGGAAACTTGAGTGCAAAACTGTTCATGACAACTGCAGTCCTAAAGTTAGCAAGTCAACTGTAGTCCTCAGCCATAAAAGCATTACTGTAAGTGCTTGGGAACACAATATCTCCAAGGCAAATGAAAGGACTTTCACCAAACTTTCACCATTTGTGCATTTGGGGACAAAGATAAACTGATTAGATTTTGAGATCAAAAGGTCTATGGTCAAGGTAACTGTGAGGTCAAATGTCTGTCCAAAAACCTTGTGAACACAATATCTCCAAGGCAAATACAAGTAATTTCACCAGGTCAAGATTACTGTGAGGTCAAATGTCCATCCCCAAATCACAACTTAATAAGGCGTGTAGTCCACCAGGCGGAGGCATCCCCATCGACGCCGTTGGCGTTGAGTTCTATCTAGTTTAATTATTATTGTTATAATGCACCCAAAGATCAAACTTTCACATATCACTTTATCAAGATCTTAGTAAATATTTAATAATTCATATAAAACAGTGCATAGTTTGATAAATAAACAATTTTATTAAAATCGTTTTATGCATAGTTTGCATAGTTTTATGGACTATTAGGAAAAAGAATGGAACCTATGGACCTGTGAATGAAATCATGGAATATAAGCCTTGAGAAACAAGTCATTTTGGGAAAATGGTCAAAAATGTAATGCCAGTAACTAACTGAATCATCTAAACGAATGTCTAACCATGGACTTCATCCATCCATTATCTCTATTCTCTTTTCCACTTATCCATCAGGGTCACAGGGGGAAGCTTGAGACAATCCCAGCTGACTTTGGGTGAGAGACGGGGCACACCCTGGGCAGGTCACCAATCTACGTATCACAGGACTAATACAGAGACGAACAACCACTCACGCTCACACTCACATTCACACCTATGGGCAATTTTGAGTAGCCAATTGACCTAATTCACATGTCTTTGGACTATTTCGATTACGTTCATTATGTCTTATATTAAATATAGTTAGGGTTTTTTTTCTTTTTTATCAGACATCTAGTTTTTGGGTTTGTTTACCTGACATGTTTCGACGTACGACTGTCGTCTTCCTCAGTGTCACCGGATGTTAATTGGTGACGCATCTTTTATCAGCTGATGTTTCTGAAGGCGTGGCCTTCCTGTCTGGATTGACAGGTCGGTCACGCCTTCTACTGTCTGTTTGTCCCCTGCAAGATGGCACTCCAGGTGTGGGAGAGCATGTATGCTCCCTCATCCCGGTTGATGGTCCTCGGGCTTCGCTTACGGATCTCCATGGCCTCCCTGATCCAGCGCTGATGTTTGTTATCTTCTGTGCAGATGACTCTGGCATTCCCCCAGTCCATAATATGATTTTCCCTTTTACAGTGATCTGTTATAGCTGACTTATAATTTTCCTGTTGTGCCTTTTCTTTTATTGTTCGGGTTTGTCTTGTAGCTGTCTCCTTTTCGCACTCTTTCTTATGTTCATTTTTTCTTGTGTTGAAACTCCTTCCTGTCTCCCCAATGTAAGTTTTATTGCATAATTGACATGGAATCTCATATATGGTGTTGCATCTGTTGTCCGGATGTATTCTGTCTTTGGAATGAACCAGGATCTGACGGAGTGTTGTGTGTGTGGTTTGACAGGTGTGTTAATGTTGTGTTTCCTCATTGCTCTTTGAATGCGTTCAGTTATTCCCCTAATGTATGGTAATGTCACTACTCCCCTGTGTTCTTGTTTGTTGGTTTGTTTTTTCTCTTTCTTCTGTGTTTTGTTGTTCTTAACCTGTTCCGCCCCTTTTGATATTGCCCATTGTGGATATTGACATGCCTTCAGTGCGTGTTGTATATGTTGTTTCTCCTGTTCTTTGTCCTGTGGATCTGTAATTATTGCTGTGCGTTCATGTAATGTTCTGACTACAGATATTTTGTGCATTATGGGGTGTTCGGAAGTCCAGTTTAAATATTGGTCGGTGTGTGTGGGTTTTCTGTGTACTTTTATTTTGATGTCCCCATCTTCTGTGTGATGTATTTTTAAGTCCAAAAATGCTATTGACTGCTCCGTTTCTTCTTCATGCGTGAATTTTATATTGCCGGTATTGTCTATGGTGTTGAGATGGTCGGTGAGTTGTTGAGTGTGTCCCCTCTTCACTTTTTCTAGTATGTCATCCACGTAACGTTTCCAGAGTGTTGGCCTGTATTCTGCTGGTACTGTCGTGAGTGCTTTCTGCTCCAGATCTTCCATGAAAAAGCCGCACATGATGGCTGATAGTGGGTCTCCCATGGCGAAACCTTCCTTCTGTCTGTAAATTGTATTCCTGAACTGAAAGTATGTGGATGTGGCGATGAATTGAAGGAGCTGAGTGATGTCTTGTACAGTGAGGTTTGTGCGTTTCTTGAGCGTCCTGTCTGTTTTTAATTTTTCTTGTACTATCTGTATGGTGGCTTCCGTGGGTGTTCTGGTGAAAAGAGATATGACATCGTGTGATATGAAAACTTCGTCTTGCTGCATTTTTATGTTTTTTAGTTCTTCTGCCAATTGTTTTGAGTTTTTGCAGTGTTGGTCTGTGAATCCTAGTAATGGTTTAATTATTTCGGTAAGTGCTTTTGATAAGTTGTAAGTGACTGAACCAATGCTATCTACTATGGGGCTTAATGGTGTTCCTGGTTTGTGTATCTTTGGTGTGCCATAAATCCTGGGGATGACGTTGGCTGTGGGTACTAAATGATTGTATGCCTGCTTATCTATTTTATTTTCATCGAGTAGTGGCTTGAGTAGTGCTTTAAGTTTCTTTTTCTTGTCTTCTGTTGGGTCTTTTTTTAATATTTCAAATGCGTTGTCACTGAGTAATTCAATCATTTTCCGTTCATATTCATCAGTGTCCATAATAACTGTTGTTTTGCCTTTATCTGCTGGGAGAATTGTGATATCTTTATTTTTTGCTAATGTTTTCATGGCTTTGGCTTCCTGTTTTGTGATGTTACTGGGTGGTGGTTTGGCCGTTTTCAATATACCAGCTATTGCGTTTCTTAGTGCTGCTTTTTGTCCCTGATCCTGATATATGAACGGAAAATGATTGAATTACTCAGTGACAACGCATTTGAAATATTAAAAAAAGACCCAACAGAAGACAAGAAAAAGAAACTTAAAGCACTACTCAAGCCACTACTCGATGAAAATAAAATAGATAAGCAGGCATACAATCATTTAGTACCCACAGCCAACGTCATCCCCAGGATTTACGGCACACCAAAGATACACAAACCAGGAACACCATTACGCCCCATAGTAGATAGCATTGGTTCAGTCACTTACAACTTATCAAAAGCACTTACCGAAATAATTAAACCATTACTAGGATTCACAGACCAACACTGCAAAAACTCAAAACAATTGGCAGAAGAACTAAAAAACATAAAAATGCAGCAAGACGAAGTTTTCATATCACACGATGTCATATCTCTTTTCACCAGAACACCCACGGAAGCCACCATACAGATAGTACAAGAAAAATTAAAAACAGACAGGACGCTCAAGAAACGCACAAACCTCACTGTACAAGACATCACTCAGCTCCTTCAATTCATCGCCACATCCACATACTTTCAGTTCAGGAATACAATTTACAGACAGAAGGAAGGTTTTGCCATGGGAGACCCACTATCAGCCATCATGTGCGGCTTTTTCATGGAAGATCTGGAGCAGAAAGCACTCACGACAATACCAGCAGAATACAGGCCAACACTCTGGAAACGTTACATGGATGACATACTAGAAAAAGTGAAGAGGGGACACACTCAACAACTCACCGACCATCTCAACACCATAGACAATACCAGCAATATAAAATTCACGCATGAAGAAGAAACGGAGCAGTCAATAGCATTTTTGGACTTAAAAATACATCACACAGAAGATGGGGACATCAAAATAAAAGTACACAGAAAACCCACACACACCGACCAATATTTAAACTGGACTTCCGAACACCCCATAATGCACAAAATATCTGTAGTCAGAACATTACATGAACACACAGCAATAATTACAGATCCACAGGACAAAGAACAGGAGGAACAACATATACAACACGCACTGAAGGCATGTCAATATCCACAATGGGCAATATCAAAAGGGGCAGAACAGGTTAAGAACAACAAAACACAGAAGAAAGAGAAAAAACAAACCAACAAACAAGAACACAGGGGAGTAGTGACATTACCATACATTAGGGGAATAACTGAACGCATTCAAAGAGCAATGAGGAAACACAACATTAACACACCTGTCAAACCACACACAACACTCCGTCAGATCCTGGTTCATCCCAAAGACAGAATACATCCGGACAACAGATGCAACACCATATATGAGATTCCATGTCAATTATGCAATAAAACTTACATTGGGGAGACAGTAAGGAGTTTCAACACAAGAAAAAATGAACATAAGAAAGAGTGCGAAAAGGAGACAGCTACAAGACAAACCCGAACAATAAAAGAAAAGGCACAACAGGAAAATTATAAGTCAGCTATAACAGATCACTGTAAAAGGGAAAATCATATTATGGACTGGGGGAATGCCAGAGTCATCCGCACAGAAGATAACAAACATCAGCGCTGGATCAGGGAGGCCATGGAGATCCGTAAGCGAAGCCCGAGGACCATCAACCGGGATGAGGGAGCATACATGCTCTCCCACACCTGGAGTGCCATCTTGCAGGGGACAAACAGACAGTAGAAGGCGTGACCGACCTGTCAATCCAGACAGGAAGGCCACGCCTTCAGAAACATCAGCTGATAAAAGATGCGTCACCAATTAACATCCGGTGACACTCTGAGGAAGACGACAGTCGTACGTCGAAACATGTCAGGTAAACAAACCCAAAAACTAGATGTCTGATAAAAAAGAAAAAAAAAACTAACTATGTCTTTGGACTGTTGGAGGAAACCGGAGCACCTGGAGGAAGCCCACACAGGCATGGGAAGAACTCCGCACAGAAAGGTCCCGGTTGGCCGCAAGAACTTTCTTGCTCTGAGGTGACAGTGCTCGCTGACAGGCACCACCATGCCACCCACAGTAGATTATATATAAAACAGTATGTTTGTTTCTATTTTCAGGCATTTTTTAAGTTTTAAGCATTTTACAACAAGAAACTGATGTGTTTCTGAAGATTTGAAAAGGGTTTTTATTTCAGGGTCATAAAATCTTTGAAGAATTTATCCATGGTAGAAAGCTTAAGAGAGGTTTAAAAAAATCTGCACTTGAAATAGCTACACATTGTTTATTTAATTATGTGTAGATCTTAACTAACTTAAAAAAAAAAGAAAAGAAAACTATACATTATATTAACCAGTTTGTACCTGGTATTATACAATGATTCACATTTTTATAAGTTAATTAGGACATTGACCAGACAAAAACCCTGCGAGCTTCCAGTATTTGCCTAATTTTCATCAGTATTTATTTATTTTACAGGCATCCTTATTATTGCTAAACTCAATTGCTACATTAAAAATAGTCATTAAAAATGACCACAGATTGTCCTGAAATGACCACATCCATGAACAAATTGTTCCTTCACAGTTTGTTTTTAGCTTGTCCACAGCTTATCACTCCTGATTTGACACTCGCCTCTCTTTTTGTTCGGACTGGAAACCATTTTCATGCTGAAGTTTGCTGTGCGTTTCCCAAAAAGCTTTATGCAACTTATCCAGTTCTGAGATTAGAGGAAGTTTGATCTCCAGATGCATCAGCAAGCTCTCTAGCCATTCTTCTAGCTTTACAAATGAAGGTCTAGAACAGAAAGTGAAAACCAAAACACAGTATAATTGAACTGCATGTTTATCTGCTCACCTGTATTTTGCAGAAGCGAAAGAGATTTTCACCCTACCGTTTTTCAGCTTCTGTATCACAACAAAGAGCTGCAAGAGGAAAGAAGGCTGACGGACATTCTGCTGGATGGTAGCACTTTAGAAATTCCTTGACACCTAGTCCAAATTCCATAGTGCGAGGGAGATAGTCCGGATCAGCATACACTCGTCCGATAATCTGGTGCAAAGAAACGAATGTATGTTTACACTGTATGGTTAAAATAATGTAATATCTAATTAATATTTAAGTACTGGTTACCTCACAGAGAATGATTCCAAAGGAGAAGATATCAACACGCTCATCATAGCTAATACCTTAAAGAGAAGAAGAAGAAGAAGAAGACATCGAGATCATGACCATGAAGAATCTATGGATGTTTTGGTTTGTTTAGTTCATTGCCGTGGCTCACCTCGGATCATCTCGGGTGCCATCCAGTATGGGTTCCCCACCACTGTATATCTTTTTTTCCTCTGTGACTTACTCAGCTTTGATGCTTGCTCAGGAGAAGAATTCTTTGTCTCAGATTTATCCTCCTTCAGGAGTCGGGCCAACCCGAAGTCTGCCACTACCACAGAATGGTTCTGTAAACATTAGTCAAGACTATAATGTTCATAGGAGTGACACAAAGTTGAGAATCTTCATGTTCTGCATTTGGCATTTTCAGGACTGGATCCAAATCCAGCACAACCCTGACCAGGATAAAAACAAGACCATCATTGACGGTGTAGCTCACTCCGGCCCTGTCTAGTCCAGAAGGAACGATCTAAAGTGGGCTACCTTGCGCAATAAATGTTGCAAGCTATATACACTACATACAACCCCGATTCCAAAAAAGTTGGGACAAAGTACAAATTGTAAATAAAAACGGAATGCAATGATGTGGAAGTTTCAAAATTCCATATTTTATTCAGAATAGAACATAGATGACATATCAAATGTTTAAACTGAGAAAATGTATCATTTAAAGAGACAAATTAGGTGATTTTAAATTTCATGACAACAACACATCTCAAAAAAGTTGGGACAAGGCCATGTTTACCACTGTGAGACATCCCCTTTTCTCTTTACAACAGTCTGTAAACGTCTGGGGACTGAGGAGACAAGTTGCTCAAGTTTAGGGATAGGAATGTTAACCCATTCTTGTCTAATGTAGGATTCTAGTTGCTCAACTGTCTTAGGTCTTTTTTGTCGTATCTTCCGTTTTATGATGCGCCAAATGTTTTCTATGGGTGAAAGATCTGGACTGCAGGCTGGCCAGTTCAGTACCCGGACCCTTCTTCTACGCAGCCATGATGCTGTAATTGATGCAGTATGTGGTTTGGCATTGTCATGTTGGAAAATGCAAGGTCTTCCCTGAAAGAGACGTCGTCTGGATGGGAGCATATGTTGCTCTAGAACCTGGATATACCTTTCAGCATTGATGGTGTCTTTCCAGATGTGTAAGCTGCCCATGCCACACGCGCTAATGCAACCCCATACCATCAGAGATGCAGGCTTCTGAACTGAGCACTGATAACAACTTGGGTCGTCCTTCTCCTCTTTAGTCCGAATGACACGGCGTCCCTGATTTCCATAAAGAACTTCAAATTTTGATTCGTCTGACCACAGAACAGTTTTCCACTTTGCCACAGTCCATTTTAAATGAGCCTTGACCCAGAGAAGACGTCTGCACTTCTGGATCATGTTTAGATACGGCTTCTTCTTTGAACTATAGAGTTTTATCTGGCAACGGCAGATGGCACGGTGAATTGTGTTCACAGGTAATGTTCTCTGGAAATATTCCTGAGCCCATTTTGTGATTTCCAATACAGAAGCATGCCTGTATGTGATGCAGTGCCGTCTAAGGGCCCGAAGATCACGGGCACCCAGTATGGTTTTCCGGCCTTGACCCTTATGCACAGAGATTCTTCCAGATTCTCTGAATCTTTTGATGATACAGTATTATGCACTGTAGATGAAGATATATTCAAACTCTTTGCAATTTTACACTGTCGAACTCCTTTCTGATATTGCTCCACTATTTGTCGGTGCAGAATTAGGGGGATTGGTGATCCTCTTCCCATCTTTACTTCTGAGAGCCGCTGCCACTCCAAGATGCTCTTTTTATACCCAGTCATGTTAATGACCTATTGCCGATTGACCTAATGAGTTGCAATTTGGTCCTCCAGCTGTTCCTTTTTTGTACCTTTAACTTTTCCAGCCTCTTATTGCCCCTGTCCCAACTTTTTTGAGATGTGTTGCTGTCATGAAATTTCAAATGAGCCAATATTTGGCATGAAATTTCAAAATGTCTCACTTTCGACATTTGATATGTTGTCTATGTTCTATTGTGAATACAATATCAGTTTTTGAGATTTGTAAATTATTGCATTCCGTTTTTATTTACAATTTGTACTTTGTCGCAACTTTTTTGGAATCGGGGTTGTACAAGCTATATATAGAAGCTACGTCCACCTGAGGAATACCAACCTATTTGCCAGAAAGAATCCAAAATGGTCAGGAATTGACCAATAAGAAGCGATTTTTGTTGAACTGCTGTTGAATTAAGGCTTAATTTGTCCATAACTTCATTAATAATTGTAATCAAGCAAATCTGTGTAGAAGTTATATGCACCCTAGGGACCCCTACCTTCATGATAGAAAGAATCAAAATCGGTGAAGAATTGAGGGAGTAGAAGGAATTTGTGTCGAAACTGCTTGTTAAGGATTGATTAATTACTCCATATCTTCATTATTAATTATAATTATGTAAATTTGGGCAGAATATGGCGGCACGGTGGTGTAGTGGTTAGCGCTGTCGCCTCACAGCAAGAAGGTCCGGGTTCGAGCCCCGTGGCCGGCGAGGGCCTTTCTGTGCGGAGTTTGCATGTTCTCCCCGTGTCCACGTGGGTTTCCTCCGGGTGCTCCGGTTTCCCCCACAGTCCAAAGACATGCAGGTTAGGTTAACTGGTGGCTCTAAATTGACCGTAGGTGTGAATGTGAGTGTGAATGGTTGTCTGTGTCTATGTGTCAGCCCTGTGATGACCTGGTGACTTGTCCAGGGTGTACCCCGCCTTTCGCCCGTAGTCAGCTGGGATAGGCTCCAGCTTGCCTGCGACCCTGTAGAAGGATAAAGCGGCTACAGATAATGAGATGAGATGAGAGATGAGATGGGCAGAATATATATGCAGCCCAGGCAGACCTAATTTCCTGCCAAAAAGAATAAAAATCGGTGAAGAATTGAGAGAGAGAAAAAGCGATTTTCTTGAAATGTGGATGACAACGGACAGACGATAGACAACAGACAATGGACAACACATGATGGCATAAACTCATCGCCTGTTGGCTGGATGAGCTAATAATAATATTTACTGAAGCTGAATGAATGAATGAATGAATATTTGCAATAAACCATTTTTCTGCCACACAGTGTAATCCGTTACCAGTAAAACAGACAGTGATTAGGGTATGCTGTACATTCTATACAATAGTTTAAGTGAAATGTTTTTATTGGTTTAAAACCTGGTGCATTAATACAAAATTCAGTTATTAAGATCCAGTCACAGATATGGCTACGTAGCTCAGCCGGTCAGATTTTTAGTTTCATGCGCTGAATCAATCCATCTTAGAAAAAGAGTTTAAATGGTTTTCTGGAAGAAGCATTATGATTGTTATGCATCCTCACCTCTCTGACAAGGCAGTTGTGAGAGTTCAGATCTCGATGGATCACATTCATGGAGTGCAGGTAGGCCTAGACGAAGAACACAAGATGTTACGCACTGATAATTTGATCCATATGGTCTTTGTTATTGCTAAAGCAGCAGTGTCGCCTTTTCACTTTTATATGATTGTTTTGAAAACCCTTCACATGGTGAAACTTTTATTTCCTCACTTGCAGTACATTTCTGAAAACTATATTCATTCGTGGACTGGAATTTATTTTTCTTTTGGATGTATCTCAACCAGAAGTAATGTTGAAGCATTTTAACATCTGGGTAAAGTGAAAAGGAAGAACATTTTCATTTAAAACTTCTGATACCACTTTCATACATGATTATGGACATTTTAATAGCTGGTATATTATTACAAACAGAAGTGATTTGACTTATAGTATGTAGATTTCACTGTGACTTATCTTTGCAGGAAAATAGCCTAGATTTAATTATTGGACTATTTTAATGAATTAAAACTTTTCCATCATGCGTCATTTTTATGAAACATATTTAATGTCCCTTACAAAAAAGAAGTGTGCTTCTAGTAAACTTCTTTTAAATTAAACATAAGAGAGTATGCTTTCAGTTTACTTTTTATTTACTTATCAGGGATATACTTATGCATAACTTTACTGGCTTATACTGAAAAGTATATAGAAAAGTCTAAGTATATTAAGCTTAAACTTTTGATCAAGATATACTTAACAAAAGTGTAATAAAGTATTAAAATATTTGTGCCTTATGTTTAAGTGTACTTGCCCTGTAGTTGTGCTTCAGCATTGTTGACTCTTAGGTATGTCTGTGGTTCCATATAAGTTTTTTTTTTTTTTTTAATTTCTCTTGAGTGGGATAATTAATTTTTTTATTTATTTCTTTTTCTTTAGAGCTTGGATGTCAATTTCAGTTGTCATTGCCATGTTTTTATATTTTGGCATTTAATACAGTGTTGCTTTAAATTTTGATTTTTAAAGAAATGAAAATGTTCTTAATCCTGAGTACCTGTTGTTATTTTGTGAATTCATACCTTTATAACTTCATTGTAACTTAAGGTACAAAACACTCAAGTTGTCTACTGGTAGTGTGCATGAGGTAAGGGTTCGGGCTAGAAAACTAATAGTATACCTAGAAGGGTAATTGCAGTAAACTTCAAAACTAAAAAGTGGACAAGATGTATATAACCAGTAACTAATAGTATATTTCCAATATGCTATAAAGTATACTTTAGTAAACTAAAAAGTGGACTAAAACAAGTAAACTCATAGTATATTTCCAGTATACTATGAAGTATGCTTTTGTAAACTAAAGAGTGGACTACAAGTATAGAAATAGTAAACTATTAGTATATAAGTTTACTTGTGGTATACTTACAGTACAAAGTAAAAAAAAAATACTAGTTGTATACTCAAAGTTTACTTCTCTTAGACTTAAAGTATACTTTTTATAAACTAAATGTGGGTCAATTTAGTCCCAAGAAGTATTAGATTAGTTTATGTACAAGTATACTGTAAGCACATTGATATCATTATACTTGGTACACAAAAGTATACTTAAGGAAATATACTTTAACTTTACTTAAGTATACTTAACTTGAAGTATACTTCTTTTTGATAAGGGGTTACTTAAAGTTCAGGTGTCACAATATGTTATAGGAAGAAAAAAAAGCCTCCCTATAAAGCCCCTTTCTGTCAGTTTGCCAGAATTCATCCTTAGTGACTTCCATAAGTTTTCCCAAACTTCCACAGTACCGGTATATATATTACATAGAAACGAGTGTTTTACTGGGAAATACACCACTCATATTTTTCATACGAGCTCCATCTGGGACATGGAGAACCAAAACCATGACACAAATCTCTATATGTCAGTTGTGATTAAAATCAATGAATTTTTTTGATAAATTTGGAGACTTTTTGTTTGTGAATGTGTTGATATAATAAAAAGAAAATCACATGCTGGCTTGATGATATGAAGTTTATCTTCTTGTGTTGAAAACCTCACATTCATACGAAATACATCTCGGATCTGAGTGACATATTTAAGTAATATTGGCTGGCTTTTTTTCATGGTATATCAGATGTATTCCATTCACCTAGCATGATACTGAACGAGTTGAAGATGAGTAGCTGAATAGAATATATCTGATAGACCACAAAAAAAGACAGCCAATATTATTATTATTATTATTATTATTATACACATTCCTTTTGGGTGGGCGGCACGGTGGTGTAGTGGTTAGCGCTGTCGCCTCACAGCAAGAAGGTCCTGGGTTCGAGCCCCGGGGCCGGCGAGGGCCTTTCTGTGTGGAGTTTGCATGTTCTCCCCGTGTCTGCGTGGGTTTCCTCTGGGTGCTCCGGTTTCCCCCAAAGACATGCAGGTTAGGTTAACTGGTGACTCTAAATTGAGCGTAGGTGTGAATGTGAGTGTGAATGGTTGTCTGTGTCTATGTGTCAGCCCTGTGATGACCTGGCGACTTGTCCAGGGTGTACCCCGCCTTTCGCCCATAGTCAGCTGGGATAGGCTCCAGCTTGCCTGCAACCCTGTAGAAGGATAAAGCGGCTAGAGATAATGAGATGAGATGAGATGAGACATTCCTTTCGGGTGTTCAACGCGTCTTTCTCTTTCAAAATTCTCTCAAAATCTTCCGTTTTTAACGATGCAAACCTGGTGGCCATGTTTGTTTACAAATTGTCACAGTCGCTCGCTAGCGTGGAAGTATTACATCTCCGACGTGTGATGCCATGTTGTGTTGACAACCATGCAATATCATAAACCATATTCAATGCTCATTCTCCATTGGGTAGAGTGACGTAATACACGTAGGCTAAGCGATATGCTAACAATATTGCATGCTATCGAACCAAATGAATGAAACCCATTAGAAGGGAATAGAACAGTTTTAGTCCACTGAAAAAGTGTCCTGTATGTATAATAATTTCTGATATTTCACTCTGATGATGTCACTCCCAGTGTTTTCCCACTGACGAGATGTGCGTTGTCAAAATGGTGAACCGGGTCAAAATTAAAATTCTGTTGAATAACTTGTGTATTTTTATTTTTTTTGTGGATGTGTCCATATAGTATAAAGAACATTACATGGTGGTACGAAGATATGAAGTTTATCTTCTCATGTTGAAAAATATGCCACTTGTTCTCTTCACTCAGTCATGATGCACTACCGTTCAAAAGTTTGGGGTTACCCAGACAATTTTGTGTTTTCCATGAAAAGTCACACTTTTATTTACCACCATAAGTTGTAAAATGAATAGAAAATATAGTCAAGACATTTTTCTGGCCATTTTGAGCATTTAATCGACCCCACAAATGTGATGCTCCAGAAACTCAATCTGCTCAAAGGAAGGTCAGTTTTATAGCTTCTCTAAAGAGCTCAACTGTTTTCAGCTGTGCTAACATGATTGTACAAGGGTTTTCTAATCATCCATTAGCCTTCTGAGGCAATGAGCAAACACATTGTACCATTAGAACACTGGAGTGAGAGTTGCTGGAAATGGGCCTCTATACACCTATGGAGATATTGCACCAAAAACCAGACATTTGCAGCTAGAATAGTCATTTACCACATTAGCAATGTATAGAGTGGATTTCTGATTAGTTTAAAGTGATCTTCATTGAAAAGAACAGTGCTTTTCTTTCAAAAATACAGACATTTCAAAGTGACCCCAAACTTTTGAACGGTAGTATATATACATTCACCACTTGTAGATAAACTTCACATCTTCGCGCAACCATGTAATATCCTCTACATACATTATGTTGTTGCGATCTGAAATAAATACAAGCGCAGGAATCTGTCACAGTAAGTGCTTACCATTCCTGCAGAAATATCCTTTGCATAGCTCACTCTTCGTTTCCATGGATGATCACTGCCCTGTTAGAGAGTTGATAAAAAATGTATTGCTTATTGGCATTACATCACACGTTGTTGTTGTTTTTTGCATTAAAAATAAAGAAATGATCAGAAAGAAAGACATTTAAACCATTTTCTGTATGGTTTCCCTCAGAGTCCCTCCAGGCACATACTCCGAGATGAAGTTTACTCGCTTGTCTTTGTAAAGAACTCCGATAAACTTCAGGACATTTGGGTGATCCAGACAACGCATCACTTTTACCTAAAATGACAGTAAATGATTTTACACTGAGTTGAAACCCTGTTGAGAAATGAGCTGTCCAATACATAATCACAATACAATGAGACAATCACAAACCTCCTTGAGAAACGTTGCCTGGGTTTCTTCATCAAAACGAAGAAGCTCCTTCATCACCATGACCTCGCCTGTTTGCTGATGTGTCACCTGATGAGCAGAAGTAGAAATTGCGTTTAATGTAACTTTATCTTTTGGGCTCTTTGTTGTAGTTCAGTGTAACCGGTTCTTCTTTACCTTGATGGCTTGACCGAAGCAGCCCTTACCAAGAACCTCCCCGTATATGAGGTCGCAAGGACGGAAAATGCGCTGTGTTTTGTCAACTGGATCGACATGCAGAGATTCAGAGCGATTAATGTTCCTTCGGTGAGAGAGCAGCAGCAAGTGGTTTTGTGAACATGGGCTTTTTTCAATGCTACAGCTGCGCCTACACAGGAACAAAGTGACCTCAGACGTTCAGAGATTATTTTTAAAAATGGTCATCATAGTACGTAAGTTAGTAAGAGTGTTCCAGTCACGTTATTTCATCAACACAACATTGTCATGTAATTAATGATCATTTGTTTGAAAGGTTAACCTACATCACATGTTTGGAGCGATGGCGGATGTTGTAGTTGTGAAGCGGGAAGAAGTCTAATTTCCCAGGTTGGTCTGCTTCTTCGTCCAGGCAAGATTGATCCTCCTGACTAGGAAGTCCATCAGGGTTGTGTTCAACAGTGAGTTTCAGGCAGTGCTCAATGTCATGGATCATGGAGTCAATCTGTTGAAGATTAAAATGTGGTGTATTATCATGTCTAAGGAGTAAAGCAAGAAGAGGTGTGACGTTATCGAAAAATAGTCATTAGCCTGGTTTCGAAAAAAACACAATTGTGAATGGTTTGTGTTTCTGCTAAGGGATGTTATGCGAATAAAGTTAGGTTTTCTCCTCTCGCTATAGCTCTTACAGAGCACTCTTTTTTCAGAAAGGTAGCATTTCCATTTGCACTTCATGTCATGTCATGTGACTTAAATAAAAAAAAGTGTTTACATTTCAATTTTACACGATATTGCTTTATTGAATCATCTGAAAAACCACCTCATGTCAGTGTAAGGGCCCGGTCCCACAACAATGATAACTATAACTATACCTATAACTAAAACTCTGACTGTCCCTCGGCCTGAATTTAGTTCCAGTCTGGAGCAGAAAAACACCACAACTATGATCCTGACTATAATATCGCTTGGTCCTGACATTCAGGGAAATAAACACATGCAATTTAGGAATAGCCATGGAAGTTTTTTCCAAGTAGTAGCACATTATTCCGGGTCGTACTGTACAGCTTGGACTTCAAAACAGCCCATGCACACACTCCAGTGGTTGATATAATACGGCTAGATCACGGATTATGGAAATATAATAAAAAAGGATACAAAATACAGAGTGGTTACAGATTTTAATACGGATGCATTATGGACACTAATAATTTATGGATCGGTCACGGATGTTTCAGTATATTACAGACTGGTTACCGATTTCATACGGATGATGCATCATGGATAAAAAAATTAAGGAGTCTAAAACAATTAAATGTTTGGACTGCCAAAGTTCATAATTAAAATATCTTACCTGCATTTATATTTTTACTTAATTAATTTACTCTTGATATTTCATGGGAAATCACATATCCGTGAATAAAAGATCCGTGCTTTGGATTATATGTTTTTATTTTCTGTGGATTTGTACACTGAGTGCAGAATTATTAGGCAAGTGAGTATTTTGACCACAACATCCTTTTAATGCATGTTGTCCCACTCCAAGCTGTTTAGGCTTGAAAGCCTACTACCAATTAAGTATATCAGGTGCTATGCATCTGTGTAATGAGAGGGGGTGTGGTCTAATGACATCAACACCCTATATCAGGTGTGCATAATTATTAGGCAACCTCTTTTCCTCTGGCAAAATGGGTCAGAAGAGAGATCTGATAGACTTTGAAAAGTCTAAAATTGTGAGATGTCTTGCAGACGGATGCAGCACTCTTGAAATTGCGAAGATGTTGAAACGTGATCACCGAACAATCAAGCGTTTCATTGCAAATAGTCAACAGGGTCAAAAGAAGCATGTGGAAAAAAAAAGGCGCAAAATAACTGCACATGATCTGCGGAAAATCAAGCGTGAAGCTAACAAGCAGCCATTAGCATCCAGTTCTGCCATATTCCAGAGTTGCAACATTCCTGGAGTGTCAAAGAGTACAAGGTGTGCAATACTGAGGGACATGGCCAAGGTAAGGAAGGCTGAAAAACGACCACCACTGAGTAAGGCACACAAGATAAAACATCAAGACTGGGCCAAGAAATATCTTAAGACTGATTTTTCTAAGGTGCTGTGGTCTGATGAGATGAGAGTGACTCTTGATGGGCCAGATGGATGGGCCTGTGGCTGGATCAGTAATGGGCACAGAGCTCCACTCTGACTCAGACGCCAGCAAGGTGGAGGTGGAGTACTGCTATGGGCTGGTATCATCAAAGATGAGCTTGTTGGACCTTTTCGAGTTGAGGATGGACTCAAACTCAACTCCCAGACCTACTGCCAGTTCCTGGAAGAAACCTTCTTCAAGCAGTGGTATAGGAAAAAGTCAGCATCTTTCAAGAAGAACATGATTTTCATGCAGGATAATTCTCCATCTCATGCGTCCAAATACTCCACTGCGTGGCTAGCCAGTAAAGGCCTGAAAGGTGAAAAAATAATGACATGGCCCCCTTGTTCACCTGACCTAAACCCCATAGAGAACCTGTGGTCCATTATAAAACGTGAGGTCTACAAAGAGGGAAAACAGTACACCTCTCTGAACAGCGTCTGGGAGGCCGTGGTTGCTGCTGCACACAATGTTGGTCGTGAACAGATAAAGAAATTGACAGAATCTATGGATGGAAGGCTTTTGAGTGTCCTCATGAAGAAGGGTGGCTATATTGGTCACTGATTTGTTTTTGTTTTGTGTTTGAATGTCAGATATGTTTATTTGCAAATCTGGAGTTGTCATATCAGTGTACCTGGTGAAAATAAATAAGTGAAATGGCTACATATTTGGTTTTTATTAAGTTGCCTAATAATTCTGCACAGTGAAAGTTACCTGAACACATACATATTCTCCTAAAATGGCCAAAACTAAAAACGCCCCACTCTAACTTCCATACATATTCAGCTTTGATATTTATGAGACTTTTTGGTTGATTGAGAACATAGTTGTTGTTCAATAATAAAACTAATCCTCAAAAATACAACTTGCCTAATAATTCTGCACTCAGTGTATTCTGTGACTTCGTGATGCAGCAAGGATGTACAAAGATGCCCAGACAACATAACGTAAACAATTACCTGATTGGTCAGATGTTTTATCAGATCAGGTCCAGGTCTGGAAAAATGGCTCCCGAAGCAATCTCACCGATACGGATAAACCCAGGCTTGGGCTATAGGGATCGTTATCGGTCTGGTGTGAGCACCGACTGCAGGGGACTGATTTAGTTATAGTTATTGATATTGTGGGACCGGGCCTTAAAAAAATTTTTGTGATAATTGAGACTTTTTTCAAAATTTATGTGTTCCCTTTAATTATTTTTTAAGCAGGTTAATGGAAACATAGACTGGTCTTATTTTCTAGTAACACCGAATCCTGAAGTATTTTATTCCTTTTATATCACAACAATTTGCCAATTATTATACTTTTTTTAACTTAAAAAGTGACGTTTTATTTGTTTATAGTTATGCTTAATGTTGTGGAACGTCAGTGAACAAGTTACTCAATTTATCACTTACATTATAGCGGCTATAAATGTTTGTTCTCTCACTAGGTCCTGTTTTTATTCTTTCTTGAAGTTAATAAGACAAAAAAAAAAATGCAGCTTGTCATGTTACCAAGAAATCAACATTTCTGCTTCAGGAGTTGCAGCTTTACTTCTGACTAATACAAAGTGCTGACACTCACAACTCCTTCCATAAATGTTGCATGAATATTTCCTTCAAGAAATCTCATCTCATTATCTCTAGCCGCTTTATCCTTCTACAGGGTCGCAGGCAAGCTGGAGCCTATCCCAGCTGACTACGGGCGAAAGGCGGGGTACACCCTGGACAAGTCGCCAGGTCATCACAGGGCTGACACATAGACACAGACAACCATTCACACCTATGGTCAATTTAGAGTCACCAGTTAACCTAACCTGCATGTCTTTGGACTGTGGGGGAAACCGGAGCACCCGGAGGAAACCCACGCGGACACAGGGAGAACATGCAAACTCCACACAGAAAGGCCCTCGCCGGCCCCGGGGCTCGAACCCAGGACCTTCTTGCTGTGAGGCGACAGCGCTAACCACTACACCACCGTGCCGCCCTTAGAGAAATCTCACCATATCAAAAACTGTACACGTTATAAACGTTTGCATCAAGCATCCACCATACAAGTGTGTGTTAGCTGTTATTATAGAAACAATAATGTATTATAGCATATATGTTCTTCTTTCAGCTGCTCTTGTTAGGGGGTGCCACAGTGGATCTGTTCCGCATATTTGATTTGGCATAGGTTTTTACACCAGATGCCCTTCCTGACGCAACCCTCCCCAATCTATCTGGGCTTGGGACTGGCACCAAGTATGCACTGGCTTGTACAACCCCAGTGGCTGGGTATTTTTACATAATCTGCATGTCTTTGCACCGTGGAGGAAACTGGAGCACCTGGAGGAAACCCACACAGACATGCAAACTCCACACAAGAAAGACTTCCATCAGCCCAGAACCTTCTTGTGTGAGGTGAAAGTGATAAGCACTGCACCACCATGCCACCCAGAACAAGTATATACAGTGCCTTGCAAAAGTATTCATCCCCCCTTGGTGTTTGTCCCGTTTTGTCGCATTACAAGCTGGAATTAAAATGGATTTTTGGGGGGTTAACACCATTTGATTTACACAACATGCCTACCACTTTAAAGGCGCATATTGTTTTTTTTATTGTGATACAAACAATAATTAAGATGAAAAAACAGAAATCTGGAGTGTGCATAAGTATTCACCCCCTTTCGTATGAAACCCCTAAATAAGAGCTGGTCCAACCAATTCATTTCATAAGTCACATAATTAGTTGATTAAGATCCAGCTGTGTGCAATCAAAGTGTCACATGATCTGTTACATGATGTCACCCTGTTCTGGAAGGACCCTGACTCTGCAACACTACTAAGCAAGCAACATGAAAACCAAGGAACACTCCAGACAGGTCAGACACAAAGTTGTGGAGAAGTATAGATCAGGGTTGGGTCATAAAAAATCCCAAACTTTGAATATCCCAGGGAGCTCCATTAAATCCATTCTAGCAAAATGGAAAGAATATGTCACCACTACAAACCTGACAAGAGAAGGCCATCCACCAAAACTCACAGACCGGGCAAGGAGGGCATTAATCAGAGATGCAACAAAGACACCAAAGATAACGCTGAGGGAGCTGCAAAGATCCACAGTGGAGATGGGAGTATCTGTACATAGGACCACTTTAAGCCTTACAGAGTGGGCAGGGCTTTATGGAAGAGTGGCCAGAAAAAAGTCATTGCTTAAAAAACGCATTTGGAGTTTGCCCAACAGCATGTGGCAGACTCCCCAAACACATGGAAGAAGATTCTCTGGTCAAATAAGACAAAAATTGAACTTTTTGGCCATCATGGGAAACACCATGTGTGGCGCAAACCCAACACCCTGAGAACACCATCCCTACAATGAAGCGTGATGGTGGCAGCATCATGCTGTGGGGAAGTTTTTCATCTGCAGGGACAGGAAAGCTGGTCAGGATTGAAGAAAAGATGGATGGCACTAAATACAGGGCAATTCTGGAGGAAAACCTGTTTGAGTCAGCCAGAGGTTTGAGACTGGGACGAAGGTTCATGGTCTAGCAGGACAATGACACTAAACATACTGCTAAAACTACACTGGAGTGGTTTAAAGGGAAACATTTAAATGTCTTGGAATGGCCTAGTCAAAACCCAGACCTTAATCCAATTGAGAATCTGTGGCATAACTTGGAGATTGCTGTACACCAACGCAACCCATCTAACTTGAAGGAGTTGGAGCAGTTTTGCCTTGAGGAATGGACAAATATCCCAGTGGCTAGATGTGCTAAGCTAATAGAGACACACCCCAAGAGACTTGCAGCTGTAACTGTACCAAAAGGTGGCTCTATAAAGTATTGACTGGGGGGGGGGGATACCTATGCACACTCCAGATTTCTGTTTCTTCATCTTAATTATTATTTGTGTCACAATAAAAAAAAAACAATGTGCACCTTTAAAGTGGTAGGCATGTTGTGTAAATCAAATGGTACTACCCCCCCCCCAATCCATTTTAATTCCAGCTTGTAATGCGACAAAACAGGACAAACACCAAGGGGGATGAATATTTTTGCAAGGCACTGTATGTGTCATGCCACAGGATTTTTGTGCTAGATGTTCTGTTTACATAATGCATAGAAACAGTGTTGAAAAGCGTGTGATATTTTGCACCATTGTTGCTGTCTGATCCAGTAACTATCAACGAATAATAACCTCAATAGCGCCCCTATGGGATACATTTACCACTTTTAACATCATCCATGACTGTGTTGGACTGAGCCTGGTTCGAGAGGACTTGAGCCAGGGATTCGTTTTAAATGACTACCGTGTAGTTACTGTCCAGAACCAGAAATGAGTCAACACTCGACAGCGTCCATTCATCGTACATGTACTGACTGATTCGGAGTCCTGGACTCCATGTTTTCAACACTGCATGTTCAGAGGTTATAAAGAATAAAAAAAATTTTTATGACTGTATCAACAGCGGTTCTAGCTTTGTTGGTAACATGTTGTACAGGTTAAATTTGGTTCCACGTTAGAAACGGAGTATCAGCAACTAATATTCTGACATAATTGGCGCAGTGCCGAAAATGAATTTGGCATGGTGCTAACCAATCAGTGAGGCTTCAAATTAAATTACTGATAACTGTTTTGCAAATCCATAGTAAAAGTCGTGTCACTCTGGTCCAAAAATACACTTTAGACCGAGCTGAAACATCATGTACATCATGGACACTTTGAAGGCTTTCTGCCTGGAAAATGGACCATTTTGGGTTGCATGCACATGATTTCATGTCAGATTTACAGTCACTTCTCTCAGTCCAGTTTCACTTTGGTTTGTATTTCCTGCATACAGAGGCTTGGTAGTGTAATGCAGCAGGTAGAACTCAAAATCTATCATATGAGCATCTGGTATAAAAATCTGGTGGACTGACACATATCTCATTATCTCTAGCTGCTTTATCCTGTTCTACAGGGTCGCAGGCAAGCTGGAGCCTATCCCAGCTGACTATGGGCGAAAGGCGGGGTACACCCTGGACAAGTCGCCAGGTCATCACAGGGCTGACACATAGACACAGACAACCATTCACACTCACATTCACACCTACGGTCAATTTAGAGTCACCAGTTAACCTAACCTGCATGTCTTTGGGGGAAACCGGAGCACCTGGAGGAAACCCACGCAAACACGGGGAGAACATGCAAACTCCACACAGAAAGGCCCTTGCTAACCACGGGGCTCGAACCCGGACCTTCTTGCTGTGAGGCGACAGCGCTAACCACTACACCACCATGCGGCCCCACTGACACATATAGTTAATATAATTTTCCTTGAGGCTGGAACTACTGTCCAGGCCATTCAGTAATAGGGAAATAACCACCTTCTGACCAATCAGAATCAAGAATTTCAACAATATCTTACCTCATTGAGTGGAATGTTTTGGACTGAGATTCCATTGATTTCAAGTACAGTGTCTCCAACGTGAATCATTTCCTTAATTTCAGGACTGGTCTTGGATGTATCTAACCTGGAAAGGGTGGATGCTGCAGAATGAGCCAAGATGCTGAGAGATAGTTGCCAAAACATGGTGTTGTGTAATATGCAGACTCACTGAGATACTTTGATAATGGGGCTGTTTCCATTGACAGGGCACTGATCCACAGTGAATGAGAGATTTCTCCTGCTCTCTGCTGAAGGAGGAAATGACACCAGCGCGACAGTATGAGGATGCCTGGAACATCCTGCCCCTGGATGCCTCCCTGATGCATGCTGATAATAACAGTGCTCACTAAAAACGAGGCAAAGACAGTCACTGGACAGATTCTGGGAAATATTACGATTTCTGAAATTGATATAAACAGTGAATGTCTTTTAACGGCATTGATATCACCCATACATACACTGCACTAAATTAATTTCTTTATAATGCGTCTTAATTCCAAACACACCAGTATAATTTGGAATGCTCCACTAAAGCGTATGAATCCTCATCTCCAATGAACATGTTGCAGTGTTCACAGATGAAACATTCCGAATGATACTTGCACTCTCTCACCACCTACAGAGGAAGGAAGCAGATTTTTACAAAAAAAAAAAAAAACAGAAAACAAAAACGTAACCTCAAAGCAAAACACAATGAAAGAGAGGATGTAGAGGTCATGGGAGGTGGATTAGGGAAGGGCGGTGGTGACATCACCATTTGAAATATGAGCTGGATCTGTACAATGAAGGAAAGGAAGCAAGAATGACAGAGTAGAAAGGTTTGTGTGTCACTTGTGCGCAATAATAATCCTCACAGTATGATTATAGGATCATGATGAATGTGTTCTATACAGTCATTACTAAACTAACTCGAGTGTCTTAAGCAATCTTGTGAGAGCATCATTAATCAGACTTTTGTGACGTTCTTACCATAATGACACCAGTGGTGATAATCTCTGAGCATCCACAACACTGTTCTCCAAAACGAGCCCAGTAGTCCTTTTTGCAGAAATACTGTCCATCTCTTTCATAGTACCAGTGAGAGAGTGCAGAGTTACACTCGCAGCACCTTCATGTGGTGAAAAGACAAGGAGTGAATCGACAGAAAAGAAAATGGAGCCACGAGGCTATCCCACATGACTTTTCTGAGTAACTCCATAATAGACAATTAAGAATTGACAACATGGAGCCATCCAGTGTACAATCTAGGAGTTCGGTTTGAGTAGTTTTAGACGTACCTTTGTCACCAGTGTACTAGTATCATTAACAAGACTGTCAATGATGGCGTAGCTCACTCCGGCCCCGTCTAGTCCAGAAGGAACGGTCTAAAGTGGGCCACCTTGCGCAATAAATGTTGCAAGCTATATATAGAAGCTATAACCACCCTAGGAATACCGACCTATTTGCCAGAAAGAATCCAAAACGGCGAGGGATTGACCAAGAAGAAATTATTTTTGTTGAACTGCTCATTAAGGCTTAATTAGTCCATAACTTCATTGATAATTGTAATCAAGCAAATCTGAGTAGAAGCGCATCCTAGGTTCCCCTACCTTCCTGCCAGAAAGAATCAAAATCATTGAAGAATTGAAGGAGAAGAAGCAATTTGTATGGAAACTGCTCATAAGGGCTTAATTACTCCAGATCTTCATTATTAATTGCAATTATGCAAATTTGGGTGGAAGCTATATGCACCCCAGGCAGACCTACCTTCCTGCCAAAAAGAATAAAAATCAGTGAAGAATTGAGAGAGAAGAAGTGATTTTCGTGAAATGCGGCGGCCGCCGGATAGACGGGGTGTTGCGTCAGGAAGAGCATCCGGTGTAAAATCTATGTCAGGTAAAATATGCGGAGCAGACCCTCTGTGGTGACCTCAAATGTATGGGAGTAGCCAAAAGATGGTGAAGAAGAAGAAGAAGATTTGCTATAAAACAAGATCTTGGCAATCCTGTCATTAACTGTACTCTCTGCTGCTTCTCTACCACTGAAAATGTTCATATAGAGTAAGCATGGAGCACCATGATTCCTGCCCCAGTGGGCCTCTATAAGTGTGTTGCAGTTCCCATTTTTGACCACTAGGGGAAATAATACAATAATTCTATGGCGCTAAATGAGGCAGTGAACATGCTGCAACATCTAGAAAGGCAAGAAAATCAAGGGAATGTTGGGTTATAGCTATCAAACAGCAACATTTTTTAATCATTTGTTCACTCAAAAGTGGTAATTAGTATTTCCACGGAATCTTACTTCCATAGAACTGTGAGCTCTGCTGTTGTTACTATGCTGCTGTTACTGAAGAAGGTCCAAACACAAATATTGCACATACTGTATGATGATCACCAGTCATTTAGTGGTGTTTTTTTTTTTAATAAAAAGAACTGCTGTTGGGCGGCACGGTGGTGTAGTGGTTAGCGTTGTCGCCTCACAGCAAGAAGGTCTAGGTTCGAGCCCCGTGGCCGGCGAGGGCCTTTCTGTATGGAGTCTGCATGTTCTCCCCTTGTCCACATGGGTTTGCTCCGGTTTCCCCCAAAGACATGCAGGTTAGGTTAACTGGTGACTCTAAATTGACCGTAGGTGTGAATGGTTGTCTGTGTCTATGTGTCAGCCCTGTGATGACCTGGCGACTTGTCCAGGGTGTACCCCGCCTTTCGCCCGTAGTCAGCTGGGATAGGCTCCAGCTTGCCCGGATAAAGCGGCTAGAGATGATGAGATGAGATGAGAACTGCTGTTGTTTACCAAAATCTAACAGTCACATTTGTACAGGAAATTCCCCCTTGCTTTTTATTTTGTTTCATCTCTCTACCAAACAGAAACTCTCGCAGTGTGACATGGCCCCTTTTCATAAACTTCTACGTCCTTCCGTGCACAGAGGATTGAAAACAGCCCTAGGGCTTTCTTCTTGTTGTAATCTTGGGTTAAATGTCATCTGTCTCCTCCCATTCGTACTTCTTGTACATAAACGTTCCTCAGAATTTCCTTGTTCATAAATAAATAAATAAAGCACCTTTTTTCCCCCAAGCAAGCTAAAATTACCCACCAGGCCGGAATATGGTGAGATATTATCTCTTTTCTGTGTCATGTTTTTGTGTCTCAGCAGGCGTTTTTGGAAAAAAAAAAAGTAGAGAAACAGCATTAAAACATGGCTCCGATAAACATGTGTGTGTGATCTGTTTGTACTACACAAACACGTGAAAGAAAAATATGCAGTCTCATAAGCAAAGTGTTTAGGCCACAATTTAGGAGTTACAGTAATAATGTGTAGAATGTGACCTGATGAACTGAAAGTGTAAACCGTTATATGTTACACAGCGTGAATGTAAATGTAAAATTAACACCAGATTTAGAAAATTCATAGTTTCAGGCACATTTTGACAGAAGTGTGAAGGTGTGAGTCAGCCTACCTTGCACTTATTCTTCTCGTGTAACGCTCGTCCTGTTGAGACATGTGTTTCAGGAGTACAAACTGGTAAGTGTGCTCTGTTTCTCTTTCTCTCTCTCTCTCTCTCTCTCTCTCTACATCGAAGGGGAAGTAGAGTAAGTAGAGTAAATGGGAGGGGAGGAAACACCAGCTGAACGGAAATACAGACTGCGCACCAGATGAGTTTTAATGTTCTTGTACATACAGCAAGAACTTAAGCTGTGCACGCAGCGACCATGTTGCTGTCTGTCCCTAACTTTAGCTGGCCCTGTATGTCAGATTGCTCGGGTCAGCAGTTAAACGGGGGATAAAGTTACACGCCCACCTGATAGCTGATATATACAGAGAGCAGGAGCATGTAGAAACCTGCTCATAAATCACCAGTCTCCCTCCTTCTGTGTAATTTCTGAGGAAATTAACAGAAATTCCACTCCAGCTAGAACATGTTTAACCCCCCCCACCATTGGTCCTTAAAGTCATTAGCATGCAAACAATTTAATATGAAGGCATACAGTTTAACCTTAAAAGTGTCACTTCACCCTTAGCTCTGAGCCGAACTCCATCCACTGTAGTATAATTTTGAAAAACACTTTTAAAAAGTCGGAAAGGGGCTGAGAGGCAGCAGGAGTTGCTCAGTGAGCCTGGTTTCACAGAATCTCATTCAAGGGTGGGGCTGGGGCAGGTGGGTCACACACCTATCATCAGGGGGTGTTAACTTTTTTTTTTTTTGTAATATAAATTTCATGACGGGCGGCACGGTGGTGTAGTGGTTAGCGCTGTCACCTCACAGCAAGAAGGTCCGGGTTCGAGCCACATGGCCGGCGAGGGCCTTTCTGTGTGGAGTTTGCATGTTCTCCCCGTGTCCGCGTGGGTTTCCTCCGGATGCTCCGGTTTCCCCCACAGTCCAAAGACATGCAGGTTAGGTTAACTGGTGACTCTAAATTGACCGTAGGTGTGAATGTGAGTGTGAATGATTGTCTGTGTCTATGTGTCAGCCCTGTGATGACCTGGCGACTTGTGATGACGGGTCGACTCTACATCAGCATCGGCCTTGCAACGTTCAGGATGATTTTAGCCAGTAGATGGCGTTTTGAGCCATTTTCATCTCATCTCATCTCATTATCTCTAGCCGCTTTATCCTTCTACAGGGTCGCAGGCAAGCTGGAGCCTATCCCAGCTGACTACGGGCGAAAGGCGGGGTACACCCTGGACAAGTCGCCAGGTCATCACAGGGCTGACACATAGACACAGACAACCATTCACACTCACATTCACACCTACGGTCAATTTAGAGTCACCAGTTAACCTAACCTGCATCTCTTTGGACTGTGGGGGAAACCGGAGCACCCGGAGGAAACCCACGCGGACACGGGGAGAACATGCAAACTCCGCACAGAAAGGCCTTCACCGGCCACGGGGCTCGAACCCGGACCTGTTTTGAGCCATTTTCAACCCAATAAAATGCTTTTTTGTTTTGGAAAAATAGTAATTTGTCAATATTAACACCAGCATTAGTGTGGTCCATGACCTTACAGTCATATCAGGGCTTCCACTAAGGCATTATAGCTTAGTGACATGCCGCTATGCATTAAACTGCCGCCGCGACACTTATAGTTTAGGCCTAGAATCAACATGCATGTGTTTTGTAGCTTTTGAGCAGGTAATCAGTACAGTCCATGTAAGCCCATGGACCTGAACTTGACCTAAGTTCACAGCTCATGTCAGAGACGGGTATTCCACATTGATTGGCTGAGTGTGTGTGATATCCCACATTGACTGGATGTGCGATGTGCAATTAATATTCATAGGTAACTTATCCTTTTTTTTTTTATTCGTATACCATATAATTATACAAAACAAACAATACAACTACCCAAAAAAGCAAAAATCAAACACAACAGCGAATTTAAAATTGAGTGAAAAACCAAAATTAACAGTGAGGAATAATGTGTAATATAATAAGAGAAATAAGAATAGGATAAGAATAGGAATAATTTGATTAGCTGACTAATTATACAGATTGCCTGGGCACCCAAATATGACCACGGTGTCATCCCGCCCCCGCACAGGATATACCACAATGAGACGGCAGAGGGAAGGCCCTGCATGCTAATCAGCCCACGGCCCATGGCCCCCAGCACCCCCCTCACCCCTCACGACCCACCACACCTCAACTTCAGACCATCACACAACACGCCATATTTATCCTATGTAAGAATGTAAATGGCTATATTGTGGGCTTTCTCTAATGTATTGCATTAAAAGAAGTGTGCACACAGGGTGAGTCTCTGCCCAGATTTCCCCCTGCACGCCACAAGAACCCTGCGTGGGTTTCCTCCGGGTGCTCCGGTTTCCCCCACAGTCCAAAGACATGCAGGTTAGGTTAACTGGTGACTCTAAATTGACCGTAGGTGTGAATGTGAGTGTGAATGGTTGTCTGTGTCTATGTGTCAGCCCTGTGATGACCTGGCGACTTGTCCAGGGTGTACCCCGCCTTTCGCCTGTAGCCAGCTGGGATAGGCTCCAGCTTGCCTGCGACCCTGTAGAACAGGATAAAGCGGCTAGAGATAATGAGATGAGATGAGATGACTACAGAAAGGAAGGTCTGAGATCTGAATATCCTTGCAAATAGTTTGTTCTTTGTCTAACCAGGTATTGTCTGAGGGGGTGGGATGTAATCATTTGTATATGTAACGAAGCTGGCTGGCCAGGGCATAATGTTGGAAGTGTGGAGCCTCTAGTCCTCCGAGTATTTTAGGTTTTTGTAGAGTGGTCAGTTTGATTCTTGGTGTCTTATTTTTCCAGTAGAACTTAGTAATTGTTGAGTCTAGTGATTTAAACCAGGGAGGGGAGGGCTGTGTCGGAATCATTGAGAAGAAATAATTTATTTTGGGTAATATTGACATTTTGACGACTGATATCCTGCCCATGATGGATAGTGGAAGGTTCATCCATCGCTGGAGATCATCATCTATTGAATTGAGCAGGGGGGTAAAATTTAGACTAAATAAATCTGACAGCCTTGGGGAAACCTTTATCCCTAAATATGTGATATAATTAGTACATAGTGGGATAGGTGATGGATGGGCTGTCACATCCCAGCTGTTGGAGTGTAATGGAAGAATTGCAGACTTATTCCAATTGATTGAGTATTCAGAAATATTAGAGAATGTGTCAATAAGTTTAATGGCTTCTTTTACTGATACTGTGGGGTCTTGAAGAAAAAGTAGGATGTCGTCGGCATAGAGGCTGATTTTATGATGCGTATTTAGAGTCTGAACTCCCTTAATATGGGGGTTCTGACGGATGGCAACAGCTAGAGGTTCAATGAAGATGGTAAATAATAAAGGCGAGAGTGGGCATCCCTGTCTAGTTCCCCGGTGCAGAGTGAAACTGTGTGATGTTAGTCCACTGGTGATCACTGTGGCTGAAGGTGAAGTGTAGAGAATTTTAATCCAATTAATGAACAATTCCCCGAAACCAAACCACCCTAATGTGGAAAACAGAAAATTCCAGTTGACCCTATCAAAAGCTTTTTCCGCATCAAGAGTTGCTATAATGTTTTTTTTTCTTGTATAGTTGAGGAGTGGTACATTATATTAAAGGATATGGGACATGAAACATAAATGCACGCTATATCATTTCTTTCCATTAAAAATATGAATTAATTGCATCAACAAATACAAAATCATCTATTAAATTCAGCAAAATCGTTATATTCGTGATGATTATATGGCATTTCTGCTCGACTTCCGATATGCATTTTCTACAACTGGAAGAGCCGCTGTCACGTGATCATACGTCACAAAAACTTTTGGGCACAGCACAAGCGGGTAGATGAATGGAGAAGTGGATGACAAGAAAATTGTTTTTATAGTCTTTAAAGTACATTGGACATCATACATTGGACATCATGGTGTATTGTACTGCTTATGGTTGCAATAATTCCAATGGGAAATGCCCTGGAGTAAGTTTTTTTGCATTCCCCAAGGACCCGAAGCTGAGGAAAGTGTGGGCTCACTACTGCCGTAGAAAAAACTTTGCACCTACTGTTTCCCACAGACTGTGTTCGGACCATTTCACAGAGGATTCTTTCAACTTTAATACTCAGGTACTGAACGAAATTAATTGCCAAGCCAAATTTAAGAGGCTACTTAAAGATGGAGTCGTTCCCAACGTCCCAATTCAGGAACAAGACGGCGGAGTGAAACCAGAAGTGCTACGGCCACCACGAGGTGCATTCGCTAAGCATCTGAAAGCCGAGGTAAGGATTAGTGTTATAATTTTGGGTGTATCAATTATTGATTATCATAATTCTGACTCATTTACTCTTATATCTGTCCTTCTTTGTTTACGTATCGAATCGAAGAGTTGTGGTGAAGTTGTAGAAGAGGTTTTTTTGAACTTTTATTTCATTTTATTATTCTATATTTTATTTCTACTATTGTTTAATTCTTATTATTTTTCTTCCCCATTTATTTTATGTAATTTTATTATCTATCGTTTACTGTTTTGCTTTTACTTCTGTAAATGGACTCTGGAAGCATTGTATCTCAATCAATCTCGAAAAATATCAGCAAAAAAAATAGCTTGCAACGGACTTTAGCTAGATCTATGATGAACTTTCAATGTATGATACAAAAATAATACTTCTTTCAACAGATCATTAGCCTTTGAGCAGAATTGTTTTTAACTTACCAGGAAGTGTTATCGAGCCGACCGCTTTCAGTTTCATGGGGACTGAATGAACTCTCACTCTCAGAATCATCTGACCCGTCAGAGTAAAGACAAGATCCATGTTCATGTGAATTTCCAGCTATCGGTTCGAATTGATAGGGTCTAACTTCACATCTCTGTGAAACATCGGGAATGTCACTGTCGATGGTGTCCATTTCGGTAACCTGTTTACATTAGATTCCCAAGCGCTGGCTCCTTGGAAAGTTTTTGTTACGTCACGGGTCACGTGACCACCTAGCTCAGGGGTGGCCAAGCAGTTGGAGACCAAGAGCCACATTTTTTATTGTATTACCGCAAAGAGCCACATCATACACATGGGCACACGAGCATCACCCATCCCTTCCTCTCTCTCTCTCACACACACACACACACACACACCTCTGCTCAGCCAGATTAATAGTAAATGTCACACACCAACATATTTACTCCTACAGTACTAAGACCACAGGCTGAGGCCAGTCATTTTTAACAATGAACATTGTGTGCACTTACTATGCATGCTGCTTAGTGGGACTCATGGCATTACCAAAAAAAAGCCGCATCATACACATGACCACACATGAACATCGCCCCCCCTCCCTCACAGACACACACGCACACGCTCAAGCACTCACCTCTGCTCAGCCAGATTAATAGTAAATGTCACACGCCAACATGAGAGAAATTTACTCCTTCAGTCAGTACTAATACCACAGGCCAGTCATTTACAGCAATCAATATCGTGTGCACTTACTATGCATGTTGCTTAGTGGGACTTCTGACATTCCTTGCCTTGAACAATCCTCTTCAAATCTGGCTTGTATTCCGTCGTTGCCACTCGAAGCAGTTCTTTCACATGGGTTTCAGTCAGAACAGAACGATGCTTTGACTTCACGTGTTTCATGGTAGAGAACACAGACTCGCAGACGTATGTTGACCCAAACATTGACAGTATCTTAAGCGCAGCCCGTTTCACATTCGGGTATTTTTCCAATGGCACACTTTTCCAAAACTCAATGGTGCCTTCCCTCAAAACAGGTTTCAGTTGGTCTTCCTCACGAAGATCGATCATCTCCAACTCAGCCGCAGCCTCATCTGTGACAAGCGGGGCTTTCAAACAGTCCGTCTCTGCATTGAATGGGTCGACGAGGAACGTAATCTGTGGCCTTTTCAGTTGTATATCACGGAACCGGGTTACAAAGCTTTCGTGCAGGTTTTCAATTAGTGTTGCATATCTGGCTCCTTGCTTATTCAGGGAGGCGGGAAGCTTTGAAATGAGCTAATGACGACTGACATATAAGGCAGAATGGCTTGCCATTACGTTCAACAAAAAAGTATAAACTCTCCCACTCTGTTAAAAATGTCCCATGTTCATCTTCATATTTTCGTTTTGCTGTGCATTTTTTCATTGCCATTTTGAGAGGCTACTTGACACAAGATACACCTTGCCCAAAAACTTAGCAATTATCTCACGCACATGCGCATTTGACATGACCTGAAAATACCATAATATACCCAAGCAAAGCGAAGATGCATTTGATGAAAATACCATACTGAACTCAAGCAAAGCGCACACGCACATAAAAAAAAACACAAACACAAACTTCGATATGAACGTAAGAGCCGCATGACACCGGGCAAAGAGCCGCATGTGGCTCGCGAGCCGCGGGTTGGCCACCCAAGACCTAGCTCATTAACGAATCCTTGTTTTACGCTGATGTATAAAAAAACTTGAATAATGTGATGATTTTCACATTTTTGACACCCTGCAGTGATTTAGATGGCATTTCTTATGTCCTTTATACATAATTATGCCCAGAAAAAAATCCATGTCCCATACCCTTTAAACAATCTGCGGGTGTTGGAGGAAGAAATTCTGCCTTTAATGAAGCCAGTCTGATCTGGGTGGATAATGGATGGGGAGACCTCTTCTAATCTGAGCGCTAACGTTTTGGTGATTATTTTATTGTCAACATTGAGTAGGGAGATTGGCCGGTAGCTGGATGGGATTGTTGGATCCTTATTGGGCTTAAGGAGAAGTGAAATTGAAGCTGTGGTGATACTAGCTGGAAGTCTTTTTTTTTTGTTTTGATTCATTGATCATCCTGATAAAAAGTGGAGCCAAAATGGACCAAAATTGTTTGTAGAACTCAGCAGGGAAGCCATCCGGACTTGGTGCTTTGTTATTAGGCATACGTTTAAGAGCCTTGTACAGTTCTTGTTGAGTTATAGGTGACTCTAGTTTATTTGTTTGGTTTTCATTAAGTTGTGGTAAGTTGATGCTGTTAAGAAATGAGTCATGGCATCCTGGTTGGGGTTTATTTCTGAAAAGTATAGTTTATTGTAAAAATTGTAGAAAACCTGATTTATTTCTTCAGGTAAGCTGGTTAGCTTCCCTGCTGAGTTCTTTATGACTGGGACTGTTACTTTTTCTATGTTCCGTCTGATTTGATTTGCTAAGTATTTACCTGATTTATTGCTATAGTGGAAATTTTCTTGCCTTAAATGATGGATCATAAATTGAGTTTGTCTATTAAGTATTTCATTGACTTTGAATTGTCACGCCCAGCTTGGTCATGCTGAGAGTGCTTACTCCACCTTTTTGATATATTAATCTTGAACTTGTTCTCTCTCCCCCTCCCGACCTTTAGGAGGAGCTGTTTGGTATCTTGTCACTTTGGCCAAACAGGCGGAACAGTTCAAATACAACCTATGGCTGTCAGGTTGGAGGGCGTGCTTTGCTGGCATTTTGGTTTGGTTGTTTGGCTGTGTGCTGTTCAGGCCTTCACTGGGAGAAGGCCTGCCCAGCGCAGGTTTTCCTTTGTTCTTTCTCATTTTTCTTCTTTTTATTATTATTATTTAATTAAAATACTGCTAAAACTGGAACAACTGTGTGGACTCCCTTTTATGTTATGGTCACTTGAGCCTAGTGGTCGTAACAGAATTTACATTTCCTTAGTTCAGTCTGCGTTTCTTCTGTTGGGTTACTTGCGTCGATCTCTTCCAATTGTTTAATTTTGTTATTTAATTCTACTTCCTGTTCTTTTTCTTTCTTTTTTTGTATACTTTAAATGAGATTATTCTTCCTCTAAGCACTGCCTTTCCTGTTTCCCACAGAAGGGAAGGAGATGATCCAGAGGAATCATTCATTTCTAGAAAGCATACCCACTCTCTCCTAATAAAACTGTTAAATTTGGGGTCTTGCAAGAGGGAAGTATTGAAGCGCCATCTATTACTATATTTCTGTGGGGGGGGGGTTCTGTTCCATTTGATTGTTACAGGGGCATGATCACTAATGACTATGGGATGAATTGTTGAATCAGAGATATTTGGCATGATAGAATTGCTAGTGAGAAAATAGTCAATGCGGGAATAAGAGTGGTGGACTGGTGAGAAAAAAGAGTAGTCTTTAGAGTCTGGGTGCTGAAGCCGCCAACCATCAACAAGGCCAAAATCGCCCATGAACTGTTTTATTGTTTTTGTGGATTGCCAAATTCGTTTGTTTTTTGAATGATCAGATCTATCTATAGTGGGGTCTAAAACTGTATTGATGTCGCCTGCAATTATGATGGGACAGTCAGATAAAGTTGAGATGGAAACAAAAAAGTTCTGAAAGAAAACTGGATCATCTGTGTTAGGGCCATAAACATTAGCAATTGTAACGGGTGTTAATTGAAAGGTTTATAATGATAAAACGTCCTTCTGGGTCTGTGATAGTGGTGTTATGAGTGAAAGAGATTCTTTTGTTAATCAAGATACAAACTCCCCTCTGTTTTGTGTTGTAATGTGCTGAGAACAAGTAACTGAATCGTGTTGATTTGATACGGGTGTAATCTGATTCTGAGAGGTGAGTTTCTTGTAAGAGGCATATGTCAGCTTTTAAATTATCCAAATGATTTAAGACTTTGATCCTCTTTGCCTGAGATCCAATCCCACGGATGTTCCAAGTCAGCAATGTAAGTGATGCCATGTTCTGATCTTAAAGGTATGAAAATGTGAGATGAAAAGATGGGCTGTGTGTGTGAGAGAGTGTGAGCAGGCATGTATTGAGGTTTTTCACCTGACGTCACAGGGTCACGTGACGCCCCGGTGTCCGCCATTTTGAAGGTCAAGCTAGCTAATGCCAACAACATCATAGCTGGTATGTTACTGTAGCAATGTTTACGTTCAGTCATTTGGATGACTGTTAAAACCTTTCAGTCTCAAGTTTTTCCTTTACTGTATTTACTAGTTTACTGTAATTATGATCCGGCAGCTATTTACACCGGATCCAGTGTAAATAGCTTCCGGAGCGCGCTCCGGCTTGCTCCCCCTCAAATTAAGCAGCGTGCTCCGGCTTGCTCCCGGAGTACTCCGGCTGAGGTTCCGGAGCGCGCTCCGGCTTGCTCCCGGAGTGCTCCGGCCGAGGTTCCGGAGTGCGCTCCGGCTTGCTCCCCCTCAAATTAAGCAGCGTGCTCTGGCTTGCTCCCCCTCAAATTAAGCAGCGTGCTCCGGCTTGCTCCCGGAGTACTCCGGCCGAGGTTCCGGAGCGCGCTCCGGCTTGCTCCCGGAGTGCTCCGGTCGAGGAGCAAGCCGGAGCGCGCTGCTTAATTTGAGGGGGAGCAAGCCGGAGCGCGCTCCGGCAGCTATTTACACTGGATCTGGTGTAAATAGCTGCCGGATCATAATTACAGTAAACTAGTAAATACAGTAAAGGAAAAACTTGAGACTGAAAGGTTTTAACAGTCATCCAAATGACTGAACGTAAACATTGCTACAGTAACATACTAGCTATGATGTTGTTGACATTAGCTAGTGCTAACAGCTAGTTGCTAGTACACTGCTACAACACAGACACCGACCCTAATAATACAGTTCTTGGTCATTGCCTGGTAACAGCAAATTTATAACGGGCCATGTCTCAACAGACTAAAGTTATTTCAATGACATTTAATAACATTTTGTTTATCCTGAGGACCGAAAGTAAATGAAAATGTGAACAAACCTTAGCTGTAATAAGATGGCGACCACCGGCTCCAGGGACGACCCGCTGATGTAGGCATGTTACCCAGCCTGACACAAAATATTTGTAGGTATCCAAACTCTTATACGCTTTCAGATCAATACCTGTGTATGGCGATGGGTTTTTAACGACATAGGTATACAGATCATGTGGGCCGAAGTCAGGTAAAGACGAGGGCTTCGTGTACTTCCGTACGTCAGTGAACAATCCTGGTGGAAGCAGGTAAACGTCGTTCTCTAAGCCTGCTAACCTCAATTTTTGCAAATACCTCTCCCTCTGCTCGCCCTGTAAATGCCCTACGTCGCTGGATAGTGAAGGTGTTTTCTGCATCTCGCTCCTTTTTCTTTTATGTTTTTCGTTTGTCGCCTTCCTCGCATTCAAACTGATTCGAGCCGTGACGTCCAAAATGGCAGCCTCACATGACTTGGTCACGTGGGTGAAAAACCTCAATATGGCTTAAAAAGGAGAGGGGGAAGAGAGGGAGAGGGATAGGTATGTAGCATAGCATATGTATGAGTTGTACAAGAAAGGGGGTGGGATAGATACAAAGAATAAAGAAGTAGAAATCTGGTTCTGGAATGGTGTCAACATGATGATTTCCTGTTTAGTATTAAAATCATAATCACAATTTAAATTCAGCCTGTAGACATATTGAACAAAAATGGACAGGACATACGAGCCAACATACCGTATAAAGACACAACACATTGAAATATACTGAACATTGAGAGAAAAAATGGGATGGAGTGAACAAAAGGAAAAGAGAGAGAGAGGCTTAGAAAGAGAAAAAGGTGTGGAGACAGAGTTCGATGCATCAGAGCTAGTACAGTAAGTTAGGGGAAGGGGAGGGTGACAAAATTACAATCAAGATAAATATTGGCGTGGGGTATGAGCTGCTATAACCAGGTGGTGATATTGAGGTCGCGGTGTTCCATTGATGTAAACTTGTTGACAGACAGTGTGGCTCGTTTACCTTCTTGCTGGAGTTGTTTCATTATAGGCAAGAGGGTTCTTCTTCTTTCCTGAATTTCTCGTGGGAATTGGTCGTTTAGTCCATATGATGTGCCTTTCAGTTCTTTTCCTTTGCTTTTAATGAGTTCTTTGTGCTTGTAGTTTTCGAATTTGGCGATTATCGGAGGTGGCTTTTTATTGTGTTTGGAAGTGAGACGGTGGACTCGATGAAAGGTAATCCTGTTGACTGCCTCTGGTGAGATTTTCAGTCAAGGGAGTAACTTTGATTTTGACATTGGTGGGGACACAAAAGTGATCCAAGGCAGTTACCAATATTCGTCTGTAGGTGGCAGTAAAGGACCATGGATTTGTTGTATCTAGCCTAGCCTAGTAGTAGTAGAAAGAGGTCTCTGTAAAACGGTGAACGCAGCAGACTCAGCAGCTGTCACGCTGTTGATTCTGAAATGCAAGTCGCACATCTGCATGGCCATGCAGTAGCCTACATCTGACTACTTACATTCTGTAAAACCATTAGGTCTATAAATTTAACATTCATTCATTGAGGATATTATCTAACACCAAGTTACATTGCTCCAGCATTCCTTTTCTCTGCAGCTATGCAGTAGCCTAGCTCTGATGCGTCCTGTCACATTGCTAAACCTGCCTAAGGAGCCGCAGCAATACTTTCATGAAGGGTTTCCATACATCAAAAGGATTTTGTTGAGTTTTTAAAGCTTGACGGAAACCTTGCACTTACATTCTTGACTTTGAAGAAGAATGAACGAATGTCTCGTTTCTTGGGAGGGGAGCCGTCATCCATGATACTCAAGTCAGCATGCGAGTCGTAGGGCAAGCATGCATGGACATTGAAGTCCAGCTCAATTTGTAGGCTGACGGAGAGTGGGGGGTGCGTGGGGTAGGTCAGGTGTGTACGTGTGAGATACGGGGGGTTGATGGGCGGGTAGTCACGGCTGCTGTGGGAAGTGTGCTGCTTTTACAGCAGATGGAGTGACAGCTGGGATAGCCAACCATGTAAGTTAGCGAGAAACAGGTAGCTAATCAGAGAATGATATCTACATTAGAGGGGGGATTATTAGCAGTGTCATACATTTAACCCTTTGTGTGCCATATAATCATTGCTCAGGTTAGGACATCGGTTTTACTGATCGTGATTACACAGTAGCGGCTGAATATTGGTAGGGACACGTCCCTAGTGTCCCTACCCAAAATTAAGCCCTAGTTTTCAGGGATGACTGCATGAATTCTTTAGCAGCTTTCTCCGGATTATCAGGTGTAGCTGTTGATAGTGGGATTCCTGAAAAAATGAGGTTGTCACGCATGCTGTGACATTGGAGGTCTAGTATTTTTTCTTTCATGATTCTATTTTCGCTAGTGAGATGTGTTACCTGGTTGGATAAGTTTGTGACATTTCCTTTTAGTTCACTGTTTTCTAATACGAGTGTGTCGATCTGTGATTGAGAAAACGTGAGACTGGCTTTTAATCAACATGCATGTGTTTTGTAGCTTTTGAGCAGGTAATCAGTACAGTCCATGTAAGCCCATGGACCTGAACTTGACCTAAGTTCACAGCTCATGTCAGAGACTGGTATTCCACATTGATTGGCTGAGTGTGTGTGGTATCCCACACTGACTGGATGAGTGATGTGTAATTAATATTCATAGGTAACTTATCCAAAAATGGCGGAGCCTTCAAGCCGGACACGAGTGAGCAAAAACACAGACAGGATGCAACTTAATTACAGAGTTTTTCAAAAAGAAAACTGTGGAAAACAACTCAGCAACAGTGGCAGACTGTAGCTGTGAGACCACGATGGCAGGTTTGCTGCATGTTGCTGACCAGCTTGATTCTGACAGTGAGAGTATTTAGACATCTGCACTATTGCCAAAATTTAATGATCAGTATTTTGAAGAACTCATGCCATGTTGCATCACCATTCACTTTGTTTGATGTGAAATAAACTGCAGGATACGGCTTGTGAGATGCAAGTGGGTATTGTATTGACTTTGTTTTTTTCTGTTTTTAGGGTGGGAATTCAGTAAAATTATAACTAAAATATAGCCTTTTCCCCAACATGTTGAACTGGTAAAAATCAGCTGTCAACAAAAGCCATGAAATGAACCCTTATATTTAAAAATTTTGTGGGGGAGCACACCCTCAGTGGCATGCTCTTTGCACCTCGCTGTGCTCGGGGGGCCACTACTCTTTCCAGTTTTTCTTGGGGTATCCAGTTTTCCTGCATATCATTTCGGTTACAGCTCAAAAAACACATTTAAGTGTCCAGTACCTCTTTAAGTGCATGTACAGTGCTTTGCAGATCTCATTTTTCATCTAAAGCAATAGTTTCCACCCTTTAAAGTGCTAGTCTTACAAAAATGACATCAACCCTGGAAATTATACCTTATAAAACGAGACATGTTCAATAGTTTACGGTCTAAATTGCATTTTAATATGAGACCAGGAACATATTCTATTTAGCAGGTAAAGTTTGGCTCTTTGAGTCTGCCATTACATGAATGTGTTTCTGGTAAGTTATTGTTAATTCAGAGGAAGTGATGTCATATGCGCAACACTTGAAAGTTTGCAGCATTTCTGGCTTCATCTGCTTTGCAAAATGGAGCACCTTTTTAATAATTTTTTATCATCTCATCTCGTCTCGTCTTCTTCCGCTTATCCGGGGCCGGGTCGCGGAGGCAGCAGTCTGAGCATGGAAGCCCAAACTTCCCTTTCCCCAGACACCTTGGCCAGCTCCTCGGGAAGAACACCGAGGCATTCCCAGGCCAGCCGAGAGACATAGTCCCTCCAGCATGTCCTGGGTCTTCCCCAGGGCCTCCTCCCGGGGGGACATGCCTGGAACACCTCCCCAGGGAGGTGTCCAGGAGGCATCCGAAAGAGATGCCCGAGCCACCTCAGCTGATTCCTCTCGATGTGGAGGAGCAGCGGTTCTACTCCGAGCTCCTCCCGAGTGACTGTGCTTCTCACCTTATCTCTAAGGGAGCGCCCAGCCACCCTGAGAAGGAAACTCATTTCAGCCGCTTGTATCCGCGATCTTATTCTTTCGGTCATTACCCAAAGCTCATGACCATAGGTGAGAGTCAGAACATAGCTCGACCGGTAAATCGAGAGCTTCGCCTTTTGGCTCAGCTCCTTCTTCACCATGATGGACCGATAAAGCGACTGCATCACTGCGGAGGCCACACCGATCTGCCTGTCGATCTCATGCTCTATCCTTCCCTCACTCGTGAACAAGATCCCGAGATACTTAAACTCCTCCACTTGAGGCAGGGCTTCTCCACCAACCTGGAGAGGGCAAGCCACCCTTTTCCAGTCGAGAACCATGGCCTCTGACTTGGAGGTGCTGATTCTCATCCCAGCCACTTCACACTCGACTGCAAACCACCCCAGTGCATGCTGAAGGTCCTGGTTTGAAGAAGCCAACAGGACAACATCTGCGAAAAGCAGAGATGAAATCCTGTAGTTCCCAAACAGGATTCCCTCCGGCCCCTGGCTGCGCCTAGAAATTCTGTCCATAAAGATTATGAACAGAACCAGTGACAAAGGGCAGCCCTGCCAGAGTCCAACATGCACTGGGAACAGGTCTGACTTACTGCCGGCAATGCATACCAGACTCCTGCTCCCTTTGTACGGGGACCGGACAGCCCTTAGCAAAGAGCCCCAAACCCCATACTCCCAAAGCACCCCCCACAGAATACCACAAGGGACACGGTCGAATGCCTTCTCCAAATTCATAAAGCACATGTGGACTGGTTGGGCAAACTCCCATGAACCCTTGAGCACCCTATGAAGGGTATAGAGCTGGTCCAGTGTTCCGTGACCAGGACAAAAACCGCATTGTTCCTCCTGAATCCGAGGTTCGACTATTGGCCGAATTCTCCTCTCCAGTACCCTGGAGTAAACCTTTCCTGGGAGGCTGAGAAGTGTGATTCCCCTATAATTGGAGAACACTCTCTGGTCCCCTTTCTTAAAAAGAGCGACCACCACCCCAGTCTGACACTCCAGAGGCACTGTCCCCGACCGCCACGCGATGTTGCAGAGGCGTGTCAGCCAAGACAGCCCCACAACATCCAGAGACTTGAGATACTCGGGGCGGATCTCATCCACCCCCGGTGCCTTGCCACCGAGGAGCTTGCTAACCACCTCAGTGACTTCAGCTTGGGTAATGGACGAGTCCACCTCTGAGTCATCAGCCTCCGCTTCTTCAATGGAAGGCACGACGGTGGGATTGAGGAGATCCTTGAAGTATTCCTTCCACCGCCTGACAATGTCCCCAGTCGAGGTCAACAGCTCCCCACCCGCACTGTAAACAGTGTTGGCAGAGTACTGCTTCCCCCTCCTGAGGTGCTGGATGGTTTGCCAGAATTTCTTTGAGGCCGACCGATGGTCCTCCTCCATGGGCTCACCGAACTCCTCCCAGTTCTGAGTTTTTGCCTCCGCAACTACCCAAGCTGCGGCACACCTGGCCTGCCAATACCCGTCAGCTGCCTCAGGAGTCCCGGAGGCCAACATGGCCCGATAGGACTCCTTCTTCAGCTTGATGGCATCCCTTACTTCCGGTGTCCAGCACAGGGTTCGGGGATTGCCGCCACGACAGGCACCGGAGACCTTGCGGCCACAGCTCCGAACAGCCACGTCAACAATGGAGGCAGAGAACATGGTCCACTCAGACTCAATGTCCTCAGCCTCCCTCGGAAGTGGGAGTTAAAGACCTCCCCAACAGAGTGCTCGGCCAGATGTTCCCAGCAGACCCTCACCATACGTTTGGGCCTGCCAGGTCTGTCCAGCTTCCTCCTCCGCCAGCGGATCCAACTCACCACCAGGTGGTGATCAGTTGACAGCTCAGCCCCTCTCTTCACCTGAGTGTCCAAGACATAGGGCGAGAGATCCGATGAAACGACAACAAAGTCGATCATCGACCTCTGACCTAAGGTGTCCTGGTGCCACGTGCACTTATGGACACCCCTATGCTCGAACATGGTGTTTGTTATGGACAAACCATGACTAGCACAGAAGTCCAATAACAAAACACCACTCGGGTTCAGATCGGGGAGGCCATTCCTCCCAATCAAGCCCCTCCAGGTGTCACTGTCATCGCCCATGTGAGCGTTGAAGTCTCCCAGTAGAACAATGGAGTCCCCAGTCTGAGCACCTCTCAGTACCTCTCCCAGGGACTCCAAGAAGGCCGGATACTCTATACTGATATTCGGCCCGTAGGCACAAACAACAGCAAGAGCCCTCTCCCCAATCCTAAGGTGCAGAGAGGCGACCCTCTCGTTCACTGGAGTAAACTCCAACACATGGTGGCTGAGCTGGGGAGCTATAAACAAGCCCACACCAGCCCGCCGCCGTTCACCATGGGCGACTCCAGAGAAGTAGAGAGTCCAGCCCCTCTCAAGGAGCTGGGTTCCGGAGCCCAAGCTGTGCGTGGAGGTGAGCACGACTATCTCTAGCCGGTACCTCTCAACCTCCTGCACAAGCTCAGGCTCTTTCCCCCCCAGCAAAGTGACATTCCATGTCCCAACAGCTAGCTGCTGTGTTCAGGGATGAGGTCATCGAGGCCCCTGCCTTTGACTGCCGCCCAATCCACACTGCACCAGCCCCCTATGGCTACCTCTGTGGGTGGTGAACCCACAGGAGGTCGGGCCCACGTCACCGCTTCAGGCTGAGCCTGGCCGGGCCCCATGGGCAAAGGTCTGGCCACCAAGCATTCGCATACGAGCCCCAACCCCGGGCCTGGCTCCAGGGTGGGGCCCCGGCTGTGCCATACCAGGCGACGTCACGGTCCTTGATAGATTATTATCCATAAGGGGTTTTGGTGAACTGCTCTTAGTCTGGCCTGTCACCTAGGACCTGTCTGCCTTGGGAGACCCTAACAGGGGTGTAATGCCCCCGACAACATAGCTCCTAGGATCATTCAAGCACACAAACCCCTCCACCACAATAAGGTGGCAGTTCTAGGAGGGGTGATTTTTTTATTCCAAAACAAAATTAAAACCAAAGCATGCCTTCTAAGAGGTGTGTCAGTCAAGGCTGTTCAAGTGTAGTTGATAAAAAAAGTGAAATTTCAATCCATTATAGCCCAAACCGCGTGTCTGCCACTCAATCGGGAGATCACGAGTTCTACTCGCGGTCAGGTCATACCAAAGACCATTATAAAAATGGTACCTACTGCCATCTGGCAAGGCACACTGCAATACAGTTGCAAGTGGGAAGTCAAACTCTCATGGTTACCAGAGGACTAGCCCCCCACTGTAACCCTAGCTATGTAATAGGCGAGAGGCCGAGGGCTACAGAAACAGAGATTGGTGCCGCTCTGTGCACCATATGGTGCGGGAAGGACTTTAGATAGCCCAAAATTGTCAGGATGCTTATGGAATGAATGAGTTCGATTTGTACGGACAAAGAGAGGTAACTTCAAGCCGACAGGACGGTTTGGTGTCTGCTCCATATATTTTGAAAAATTACAGTTACACCAGTTCACAGACATCCTTCTTCATCCTTTCATTTATAATCCAATCTAAGATAGTTCTTTCTTTTTTTTGGCCACACTAGTATTTTTGAATTTTCAGATCCACTGAATGTAAGTGGGCGGCACGGTGGTGTAGTGGTTAGCACTGTCACCTCACAGCAAGAAGGTTCTGGATTTGAGCCCAGCGGCCGATGGGGGCCTTTCTGTGCGGAGTTTGCATGTTCTCCCCATGTCTGTGTGGGTTTCCTCCGGGTGCTCTGGTTTCCCCCACAGTCCAAAGACATGCAGGTTAGGCTAATTGGTGGCTCTAAATTGACCGTAGGTGTGGATCTGAGTGTGAATGGTTGTTTGTCTCTATGTGTCAGCCCTGCAATGATCTAGCGACTTGTCCAGGGTGTACCCTTACTCTTGCCCAGGGTGTACCCTACCTCTTGCCCATAGTCAGTTGGGATTAGGCTCCAGCTTGCCTGCGACCCTGCACAGGATAAGCGGTTACGGATAATGAATGGACGAATGTAAGTGAAGTTTGAGGTTTTCTAAATTTATGGAAAATTGCATTTTTTGATGTAGAATTTAGTGCTCTTAAAATTTAGTGACTGTGCATATTTGTCTTACTGAACACCAGATGTGTGGCGCTTAAAGATGCACAGTAAGATAGTAATTTTACTACAACAGATATCTGTTCAATAAACATGTTAAGATACTTTTTAAGTTTACTCCTATATATAGAAACACTAGACATTCTGCTTCATATACTCAAATTATGACATGCAATATGGAAGAATTTCATTGAGGTTGAAATCATATATAAAGCATTAAATCACGTGCAGAAATCTTTGGCACGTGCAAAAAAATGCTGTAAAGCAAAGATGCCTTCATAAATAATGAAATTAAACATTTATACATTAAAAAATGATACAGAGAACTAAACAGTAATAAATGAAAGTCAAATACAATGTGTGGAGTTTTATAAGGAAGTGAGTTGTAAGTTTTACAGAAACAGCTTCAGTTCTTCTGAACACTGTCACACTTGCTTCTTATTTTTGCAGCAAAACCCAGCAGCCTTCATTATGTTTTCTTTTTTTTCTGAAAAGTGTCTTATGTTATATCTTGCTTTATTTACTGACATACAAATATTTTACTGTAACATTTAATTTGGTGCTGGAAAACTAATCTTTGGAAATCTAAAATGTTTTTGTACTGACTTGATAATGTAGAAGTCATAAGATAAAAATCTATAAGAGAGTTTGTACTGAAAAAAAAAAATATATAGTGCCTAAGACTTTTCCACAGTACTGTATAAGTGAAGGTTAGCCTGATTTTTCCCCCTTTTTTTTGCTATTTGGAAAATGATTTAAAGTACCCTAAACTTTATAAAAACATATTTTTCTGATTAAACTACCTGTCAATTTCGTTTTCCAGTTATCGTACATATCTGCCGTTCCTCTAGAGATCATGATGGTCTTTTGATTGATTTTTATGACATTTTCTTCTAATTGTGCAGAAATATCCTGAAAAAAAAAGTTGATGTCAATCTTCTTTGATGAAGCAGCATCTAGCTGGAATTTCTTTTCTGAAATAATGCAATTACTATTGATTAACCGTTAACAAACAAAGTCCAAAGTCACCAAAGTCACACTGTGGAACGATTTCCACAATTAAATCTCCTATCCTTGATATCCTTTATTTTGTTATTTAGTTAAAGGCAAAAATATATATAAAATGCATCACATGAAAAGAGTTTGATATGATTTTCAAGGTTTGTGAAAATCAAAAGGTAAACATTGCAAACCTGCTGGTAATGAATAAGATTCAGTGAGTGAACCGTCATTCCCATTATCTCAGGTTTCTTTTCCGAATACTGATACATGATTCACGAATCACAAAACAAACAAACAAACAAACAAACAAAACCACAAACACATACAGTGAGAAATCACACAGTAAGCAAATCGAACTCACACGTTACTAGGGTTAAATGCATAAGGAACACTAAATCAAGTGACAGAAAGAAAATTCAGATCTCACTATATCAAAAACTAAATGAAAACTACCTTAAACCTGAGGTTTTGTGAACTTGTATTCCTCAGTACTTTGATAATATACTTCCTACAGCAGAAAGTACTGTTTGTTCAATAAAGTGTTAATGGCAAACACAATGACATGGAGCACATCTGCGTTTCAAGAACAGCATCGTGCACTCATGAGGAGGTCAGTTAAAGCTCCCCTTAATACTATATATATATATATATATATATATATATATATATATATATATATATATATGGCACCATCAAAAGAAAGAAAAGCAAATGTTAAGTATATGTGATGAGGTGGCCTGAACCACTTAGCTTAATGACAACTTGATAATACTATCACAGTTTGTCTATTACAGTACATAGCAGCAACATTTCCCCATACAGCATGACTAACTATGCAGTTATGGAAGTGAAAGTGAAGGCTGACAGACTGAGGTGTAAATCCTGGTGTTCTGTGTTGGCGGTAACATGTTTAGCTAATTGACGGTGAGGTTACAGTGTACATTAAGTAGTGACATGGTGACTTGGGTGCTGTAATAAAGCCTGTCCTTTAAGGATTAACTGGTGGGTGTAAATAAAACTTGGGGTTTACATTGTGCCACAAGTGCATGAGTAAGTCCACACTGCATACATCCTTGACTCCAAGCTATGTACGAAGGAAGATTTGAACACTGAATGTCTGTCTCGTGTTACGAGGTGCACTTTGAGCAGGAATACTTTGACTTTTTTCCCACTAGAAACGAAAAAGTACATTCGAGATTATGCAGTAGCACCACTTGTTCATGAGGTCACTTCTCACTGCAGGGCTCTCATTTCCTCCTCCTGCCGCAGTATTTGCCTTGGCACCCAGTACCTCCTGCAGTCACAAACATAGCCAAAGTGACCACTTTCTTAAGTGTCTAATGGCTTAAAAGCATAAGATCCAAAAATAGTTCATTATACATTTGGAAATGTGCCTTCAATCAAATGGTACGTGTGTTATGGATGTATGCAAATACCCAGATGGGTGTACTGTGTTTGAATACTGAAATCACTATTCAGGCAATTGATATGCCTGATGTGTCCATATTAAGTCAGTGAAAAAAAAAATATGAAAGGAAAAATCCACAGGATTCTGATGTAGAGAGCAGCACTGTTTGTCCTCCTCTCTCCATTATATATATACACAGTTATGCGAAGATATGAAGTTTATCTTTGAGTGGTGAATGTATATTTCATGAGTGAGCGAAGTTTCATGCCACAGTGTAATATTCTTTACATTATATGGACACACACACACACACACACACACACACACACACACACACACACACAAAAAGTTAATCAAAAGAAGTTTAAATTTGAACCAGTTCGCCATTTTGACAACACGCACCTAGTCAGTGGGAAAACACTGGGAGAGACGTCATCGAAGTGAAATATCAGGAATTATTATACATACAGGACACTTTTTCAATGGAATAAAAACATGTGCTCTATTCCCTTCTAGCAAGTTTCATTCATTTGGTTCGATAGCATGCAATATTGTTAGCATATCGCTTATCCTACGTGTATTATGTCACTCTACCCAATGGAGAATGAGTGTTGAATATGGTTTACGATATTGCATGGTTGTTGAGACAACATGACATCACACATTGGAGACGTACAACTTCTGTGCTAGCGAGCGACTGGGACAATTTATAAACAAACATGGCCGCCAGATTTGCGTCGTTAACCTCCTAAGGCCCAAGCTGTTTTTTTACACGCATTTTTTATTTCTCTTTGCTATTTGGGCTTATTAGAACCTGATTAGAATAAAAACTAAGCATCATCTTTTGATAAGATGTACTTTTAGAGAAAAAGTATGTCCACATATGTGGATTCTTGTTCTGAATTTCCATAAAGTGCTGTCCATGCATGTGACCGCTAAGCCCTAGGAGGTTAAATATGGAAAATTTTGAGAGAATTTTGAAAAAGAAAGACATGCTGAACACCCAAAAGGAACGTGTGTGTATAATAGTAATAATAATAATAACAACAACAATAATAATAATAATAATAATAATAATAATAATAATAATATTATTGGCTGGCTTTTTTCGTGGTATATCAGATCTATTCCATTCAGCTACGCATCTTCGACTCATTCAGTATCATGCTAGCTGAATGGAATATATCTGATATACCATGAAAAAAGCCAGCCAATATTATTTAAATATGTCACTCAGATCCACGATGTATTTTGTACGAAAAATGCGAGTTTTTCAACACAAGAAGATAAACTTCATATCTTCAAGCCAACATGTAATTTTCTTATTATATCGACACATCCACAACCAAAAAGGACCCAAATTTCTCAAAACAATTCATTGATTTAATCACGAATGACATATAGAGGAATATGTCACCGTTACTATTCTCAATGTCCCAGATATAGCTCGTATGAAAAATATGAGTGGAGTATTTCTCAGTAAAACACTCATGTCATATGTATATATAGTTAACCTAAATATCCATTCATTAAATCCTGTGGGTATTTGACTATCACAGTTCAACAGAAGGCGCATCCCAAGCATGCAAACACACAGTACATTACTAAATGTGCGCTATACTGTACCTCTGTAGCCTCTAGCACCTAGAGCACTCTGAAGAGCTGCATATTTGGCTGCTTTAGCTGTAATAATAATAATAATAATAACAAAACATTTACATTAAAGTTTCTGATTTAATAAATTATTAAGTATGGGAAACCTTTACTCAAGCCAAGACAGCCAGAATGACTGGTGCTCCATTCATTGTCAATGCAAATATTTGTACACGTCCTTCCCATACATCTGGCCCAAACCAGGTATCTTGTTTGCGCGTCCATTGCATCATTAAATCATAGCAAAAATGTGATAAATATAAAATATTGTTAAAATATTAAAATCATTTTATTATACTATATACATTTTTTACTATTTTTTATGATATTTTTAAACCGATGTTGTTGACTTATACATGAGCAGTTATCTTGGACAAAATCTGCATTAGTTATATGAATGTATCAGGTGAAACAGAAATGGCCTACATTGTTGAGGTGTAAGTGGTGCACTTCCAGCTCCTCCTGGTCCAGCTCGACCATAACCTAGCATAAAAGAAAATTAATAAATTTATGTACGCTTCTTCAATTTTGTCATTTGCTTATTGCCACCCACTAACTAGTTTATCTATTTTAACTATCACAGGATGGTTGAAGAGGGCGGCACGGTGGTGTAGTGGTTAGCGCTGTCGCCTCACAGCAAGAAGGTCCGGGTTCGAGCCCCGTGGCCGGCGAGGGCCTTTCTGTGCGGAGTTTGCATGTTCTCCCCGTGTCCGCGTGGGTTTCCTCCGGGTGCTCCGGTTTCCCCCACAGTCCAAAGACATGCAGGTTAGGTTAACTGGTGACTCTAAATTGACCGTACGTGTGAATGTGAGTGTGAATGGTTGTCTGTGTCTATGTGTCAGCCCTGTGATGACCTGGCGACTTGTCCAGGGTGTACCCCGCCTTTCGCCCGTAGTCAGCTGGGATAGGCTCCAGCTTGCCTGCGACCCTGTAGAACAGGATAAAGCGGCTAGAGATAATGAGATGAGATGAGGATGGTTGAAGGCAAATACAGGCATATAAATCCAGTCTTTGCAAACTGCTGCACATGCTGTGTCACAGGGCAGTGTAACACCCAGAAGAAGGTGCTATCTGCCCTCTTCTGAATACACGAGCTCCCATAATTGGCTGTTGTCACTGTGATTAACAGGACAGAGAAAGTATACTGTCCCGCCCACCCAGAAAGCTTTGCTTGCTTGACTCCCAGCTATGTATGGCTGTGGCATCATCAATATTTGAACTGGCAGTGATAGGGGAAACACTTTTCTCTTACACCACTCAGGAAGATGTTTGTAAATGCTGCTAAAGGAATGAGTTTGCTTTCAAAAAGTGGCTTCATTACCTGGGAGTGGCTGCTGGTAACCGCCTGCACCACCACCACCGTATCCTGGCACTCCACTACCTACAGGAGTGAAAAGCTCATTCACTTGTACTTCATTACTATCCTTATGTATGATTTTGGTGTATTTATACTTTACTTGACTACTGAAACTGAATATTGTACTCTTGCATCATTCCAAAAATAAATTTTTTTATTCCTTTCATTATTATGTAGACCTTCAAAGTACTCTTACAAATCTCAAGTCTCTTCTTCTCTCATCCAGCCGATGAGTGCATGCTATATGGTTCAGTTTAGCATCCAATCAAGATCATCAGTGTCGAAAAAACTATCAAGAATTGTGACAATTCTTCATCTGCGGCGACCTTCTTATGCTAAATAATGTATTAGAGCTATCTGTGTGCACTGGACCACAATAAAATGTACGCAAAGACTGGTATAAAATAAGGTGTGTCCTTTGCCTTCCTAGAAGACAGGAAGTCCAGCTAAAAAATCATTGGAAATTTACTAACATTAATTAACTACAGTAAATTTAACTAAGTTAACCTGTTTTCTTTGCTAATGCCAGGTTACAGTAGATTAGCATCAATTGTAGAAGCTAATCTAATTGGCTAGGCAGCAATTCACATTTTAACTAATGGTAAATATTTACTTCTAATTAATTCATTAGCAAACTATCTAGCTTTACTCATGCATATGAGCAGCAAACGTATATAGACTGAATGGTTCAATACAAAAAATGGCGTACTTACTTTAAAGGTAGACCACCTTTCAGATTTTTTCAAGCGTAGGTCATAAAAAGAATTTTCCCTGACATCCAATTATGTTTGTTTAGTGGACTGAAAGCAACTGAATTCGAATCACAGACTTCCAATTTTATTAGTTTTTTAAAAATAGAACAGTGAATGAATTTATCTCCACGTGGCCCTAAATTCTTCACTATTTTTTCCTGCTTCACCATGACCCAATTCAAGATACTATGTCATGCATCACATGGTGGGCCTTTCCTGTTTGTGCAAGTCATTGTGAGATACAAATTTGAAACAGGAGAGAAAAATGGAGGACATGAGTATGCGAATGAAACGTGAAAGACTGACTACAGTAACGGAAAGCGAGAAGAAAAGACGTTATGTTATATACGAAGGAAAGGAAACACAGGAAATATCAAACTAATAAATATCGGTGGTCAGCGAGCAGCTCGGTGTGATCAGCTGTTCATTCAGGGACAGAATGATGGAACTGTCAGTGCATGCTCAAAGGTAAACTTGCCCATGCGCACATGGACTTCCTCTGTCTGCTTGACTGCGCGAACCGAACGATTTCATGCGCATTATTTGCTCAGGAATCCCCTCAAATTAAATAACTTCCCAGCCACAGAATGGCCTGATATTTTGTAAGATATTACAGAAATAAACATATATCACAATGACCAAATTTCAGAGAGAAGTACATTTTACCGATTTAATGAAATCGAAAGGCCGTCTTGCTTTAAGATAAAAATAATCTTCAAACCAGTTTTAGTAATAAACATACTTTTCACATGAAAACATTTTTAATAGAGTACATTTGAAAGTAGCACTTTTTTTTCCCTTTACTTTCACGAGTACAGTTTTGGCTGGGGACTTCCACTTTGAACTGGAAGTTACTTTCACTTAAGAATAATTTCTCAGTTTTATTTTGACCTCTGATGAGAGAACACAACTTTTATTCCCTCTATAGCTTGGATGAGAAGAACATAAGAATGCCATCCTACCTGGCTGGTAACCTTGACCTCCCAAGGCACCTGTCCCATACCCTGTAACAAAGGAGAGAAGAAGCAAAACGCATGAACAGAGAAAGGGTTGATCAGTGCAATTTCAGGAAATAAAACAGTTTTTAAATTATGTCTGAAATTTGATCATTGATAATGGAATTGATTATTTTGTGGCACCTGATTTACCAGGCTTCCCAACTCCAGCTCCCAGTCCAGCCCCGCCTGGGTAGATGTAACCTAAAAGCAAAAGATTGTGATGGCTAGTATTTGAAAATGGTGCTTTTATTGATTTTAGGCCTGAAGCTATATAATATACCGCCACCAATGCCACCTGGGCCACCAGGTCCTCCTCCTATGCCTCCTAGCCCTCCACCTACACCACTGGGACCTCCTCCTAAAGCCCCACCTGTACCTCCGAGTCCTAGGCCTCCTGCTCCACCCAAACTGCCAAATCCTACAAACACAGGAACATGTTACTGAGCACATGATAATGGTTAGGATCATTTGGCTAAGAGGTGACATTTTTAATTATTGATTGTATTTATTTTGTTCTTTATGTAGGTGAAGCACTGACACACAAGTATGCATATTTATCATATCAAAAGTCATGTAGTTGGATTCATGTTCACACTGAGAACAGTAAAAATACCAAGATTTTTTTTTTGTGTGAGTATTTCTTTTAGATTGAGTCTTGAATTGAGTCTAAAAGCAGCCTTGCTATCTGTCAGTGGTTGGTTCATACACAGCAAGTCATTTGGAGTAATCAGATCTAAACCTAAACTAAATATAATATAGTACCCAGATTTGATTTTTAATACCATTTCCATGTGATTTTATAAAGACCTGTTTGTTGTATTTAGTATTTAGAAGATGTGTAATAAGTAAGTTAGTCATGTAAGTGTGTCATTTTTTCCCCATGTAACATGCATGTAGAGGTGCCACACATCAAGCACATAAGGAACACCAAGCTACCTTTAATTGTAAAGTTCCACTTTAATTCATCCATATTCAAATTCATACAGCAAATTGTTTCACAGTAAATATATTATTGACCACAGGCAAAGTTGAATCACCATCACAACTGTATGGCTATTCAAACAAGTAGCACCTGATTTCCCAGGTTTCCCAGCTCTTAGTCCTGCTCCAGCTGGGTAGCCCAAACCTGAAAATAAAAACACTGAGCTTTTTTACTGCAGATCTGACAATATGAATAGTAAGTTAGCAGAATTAGAAGGTAGAAATTAAAGATGCAACTTGTTTAAGCTGATAATTCATTAATTAGTTCCATAATGCGAGATATTTTAAAGGAAACCTTTAAAAAAATCCTTAGAACTGGGATTAGGAACTATTCATCTTCTGGGCATCAAGCATAATAATATACACTTACTGACCACTTTATGAGGAACACTTGTACATTTATGCAATTATCCAGTCAGCCACTCACGTGACAACAGCACAATGCATAAAATCATGCAGCTACATGGAGTTAATGTTCACATCAAGCATCAGAATGGGGGAAAAAGTAATCTCAGTTACTTTGACCATGGTGTGATTGTTGGTGCCAGATGGGTTGGTCTGAGGATCTTAGAAACTGCTGATCTCTTGAGAGTTTACACAGAATGATGTGGAAAAAAAAATATCCAGTGAGCAGCAGTTCTGTAGCTTGTTGATGAGAGAGGTCAGAGGAGAATGGACAGACTTGTTTGAGATGATATGAAGGCTATGGTAACTCAAATAACCACTCTTTACATCTGTGGTGAGCAGAAAAGCATTTTAGAATGCGCATCATGGTGAACCTTGAGGAGGATGGGCTATAACAGCAGAAGACCACAATGGGTTCCACTCCTGTCAACCAAGAATAAGAACCTGAGGCTACACTGTGCACAGGCTGGACAATTAAAGATTGGAAAAGGACCAGAGGACATTTTTCCAATCTTCAACTGTCCAGTTTCCTTAAATAAATTTGCACGCTCTAGAGAGTGTCGTGCACCGCAAGCTGGCCTAGTGGTTAGCGTGTCCACCTCTTGATCGGGAGATTGTGAGTTCTACTTGTGGTTGGGTCATACCAAAGACCATCATAAAAATGGTACCTACTGCCATCTGGTAAGGCATGTTGCAATACAGATGTGAGTGGGGAGTCAAACTCTTGCGGATACCAGAGGATTAACCCCCCACGGTAACCCTAGGTGAGAGGCTGAAGACTATAGAAGCAGAGATCAGCACTGCCCAATGCGCCTTAAGGGCCTGGTTAGTACTGAGACGGGAGACTGCCTGGGAAGACCAGGTCCTTGCACAGGAGGGACTTTCTCTTTGAGAGAGGGTTGTGCTTGAAAATCCCAGGAGATTGGCAGTTTCAGAAATATTCAAGCTAGCTTGTCTGGCATCAACAACCGTACCATGGTCAAAGTCACTGAGATCACAGTTTTCCCCATTTTCATGTTTGATGTGAACATTAACTGAGGCTCTTGATCTTTATCTACATGCATTGCCCTACTGCCACACCAAGTTGACTGGATGATTACAGAATGATCAGGGGTATAGATGGCTAGGCTATTACAGTAATATCTGCTGCTATATACCTCCTCCTTGACCACCCAGACCACCTCCAAGTGCACCAGGTCCTCCACGAATGCTTCCTTGACCTCCACCAACTCCTCCTAGACCAGTACCAACACCTCCAGGAACTCCTCCAAGTCCTCCTGGGCCTCCCACCCCACCCAGTGCTCCAGTTCCCCAATAGCCTGATGTAAAAAAGATTTATTTAAATCTTTGCCTGCTTTACCATTGGGATATAAAGTAAATCTGCTAGTCACATACTTTTGGCTGGCTTTCCCATTCCAGGACCTGGGGGGGGGGAGACTACAGTCATTGGCTGCATGAGAAATGATTACGCATTGTATATTATATTTTAAGACATGCCATTTTATCTGATCATTATCTAAAACTACCTAATGGACTCTTAATAATAGGTTAACTTAATTACTTAATTCATTAATTTAAAATATGAATGCTATGTTTCCTTAATATTTATTATTGAATTGAGGAGATTAAAATAGCAAACCTTTGCTACCAACAGCAGCTCCACTTGGGAACCTTAGACCTGGAAAATATCAGATATTATTTCATAGGAGGCATTTGTAGATGCCTAGTTTTAATGAAATCAATTCATGAAAAAGTAATCATTTTTAGATTTTTTTTTAAACAAAATCATGAACATACCATTTACTGGAAGAAGGCTGCTGGTACCTAAACCTCCAACCCCACCATAACCTAGAATGAGCAAAATTGCTTTTAAGACAGAATCATGCCAAGTCAAAGTTGTCAAACATGTGGCCCACGGCCTGGAACTGGCCTGATAAGGATTTAAATACAGCCCACCAATTAAAATAAGCTTGTAGACACTACTTATGCAAGCTAATTTATATTTCATAAAACCATAATTTGGACTTCTTTCTAATGAATTGCAGTGTGTTTGTCTGTTCTGTACATGATATGTTTAATCTGTTTGTGAATTTAGATAGATGCCAATAAAGGAACACATTTGAGAACATTTGTTGATGTGCTATTGGTCAGTAAGCTGTTTTTTTGTTTCCCACCCACTCGACATCAAACTAAGAATAATGTGGCCCATTACATAAAATAAATTTGACACCACTGAGTTAGATAATTAATTTTATTCATATTTGTTATGTGTAGTTTTGCCAGAATTCTGACCTCCAGTTCCTGCTGCTGTACCTCCTGGCAGTAGACTGCTACTTCCAGGCAAAAAGCCACTTCCTGTTGTCATTCCAGGCCCTGTCACTCCACCTGGGCCTCCGATGCCACCAAGGAGTCCTCCAACTGTACTAACGTATCCTGAAGCAGAACAATTTTATGTAGAGATAAAAAGCATGGCATGAAAAGGCATTTCTTGACATGTATATTGAATTATATTTATATTAACATTTATATTTTGTTTAATAGGCCCTTGGAAAATTATGAATGAATACCTTTGGGGGGTTTAATTGTTCCACCTACAGGGCTGGTACTAACTCCACCTGGTCCGCCTCCAATTCCACCTGGTCCCCCTCCAACTCCACCTGGTCCCCCTCCAACCCCACCTGGTCCCCCTCCAACCCCACCAGGTCCCCCTCCAACTCCACCTGGTCCCCCTCCAACTCCACCTGGTCCCCCTCCAACCCCACCAGGTCCCCCTCCAACTCCACCTGGTCCCCCTCCAACTCCACCTGGTCCCCCTCCAACTCCACCTGGTCCCCCTCCAACTCCACCAGGTCCCCCTCCAACTCCACCAGGTCCCCCTCCAACTCCACCTGGTCTGCCTTCAATTCCACCTAGTCCAATGCCAGTTCCACTTGGCTCTTCACCAGTTCCACCTGGAGTATCACCACGTCCAGGTATGACACCACCTCGGGCAAATACATACACAATAAAATTACAATTCTGGTCTCGCTAGGACAAGATGTTCTTGAGTAACCATGCTGAGAGGAATTGGGAATACCTGGAGGTTTCAGAGGCTTGGCTCCTGGTAGACCATCACCTACTCCACCTGCACAAGATTATATCCAACCACAACTTATAAGATAGTCCTGAACACTGATAACTAGATTTTTAATAAAATTATTTAGCTGCATATTGCTGTGTATGTACTGGTTACTGAGACATTGTAATTTCCTACATAGTTCACTTTGTATTGATGTTTTGCAAAACTGTGTAAACCTTTTGCCATTGTCACATTTCTGACACTTAATGGTAAAAACACTTGTTTATGTAACATAACGTAACATAGCAGATAACACTATTACTATATTTTCACGATATTTGTTGTTATTGTCTATCATAATAACAGTGACACAATCAGAAATATTTACATTCTCAAATTAATAATCTTATAGCTAAATTAATACAATCATCTGCATTTGGTTTTTGCAATTTTCCACCAACACCAATACTGACACCAAACCAGTACCAACACCAGCACCTTGGAAAAAGATTGATCAGCTTTTAAATCTTTCCATAGCTTTTGTTTTGATTGATATAGGTTGTCTATGGCTAGTTTATGAGTAGTTTTATTAAAGTGATCTTTGTAAGATGGAGCTGAATCAAGTTACAGTAATGTTTCAGAGCTGTCTGCTTATCAGCAGCAAAAATATGTAGTTAGTTATTTGTTTTATTTCCATTTTAGATCAGTAGTTTAGGTGTGAGTGAAATACATTTTACAATTTGTTATAAAGAATAGCAGCTGAAATGAAGTAATTGGGTATTGCTTCTAGTTTTTTTTTTTACACAGTAAACTGGTTAAAAAGTTAAAATATATCTTTCTTGCCTAAAGTTTTATTATCGTTTGACATTCAAAATGAACCTTGAGAAGACACAAGGAGGCTAAAGTCATACTTGTCTTTGTATCAGCATGGTATGTTAGTAGAACCATGCAGCAATGCAAACCCACTTCATTCTCAGGTAGGCTTCTTTTTACCCCAGTAGAATTAGTAAAGGGTTGTTAATCTATTAAGTTTCAATTGTACTCATTACAGTACCTGCTCCTGCCAGTTGTTGGGATTGGGGATTTAACAAATACAACACCAATACCGAGACCTGTTCCAGAGCTATCAACACCAATACCCAGGGCCGTCGACAGGGGGGGACAACCGGGTATTTTGTCCCGGGCCCAGGCATGAGGGGGGGCCCAGAACTGGTCCCTCATGAAGATGCCATTAATCATTCTGTTTCATTTCAAAATGTGTTGATTTGGGGGAGAAAAATGTGCTATATTTGCATTCAATGAATGATTTCTGGTTCTTTTGCCTTTATTGTCTTCGAAAATAGATTCAAGAACCCACCTACCACCCCTAATGCAGAAATGGTTTGGTCTTTGATTAAGGCGCCAAATAACACGGCACTATTGAGGTATTTCACCTGACGTCACAGGGTCACGTGACGCCCCGGTGTCCGCCATTTTGGACGGCAAGCTAGCTAATGTCAACATCATAGTACCTAGTATGTTGCTGTAGCAACGTTTACGTTCAGTCATTTGGATGACTGTTAAAACCTTTCAGTCTCAAGTTTTTCCTTTACTGTATTTACTAGTTTACTGAGCCAGCCAGCCCCGGAGCGCTAGTTAGCGCCGGCCAGCCCCGGAGCGCTAGCTAGCACCGGCCAGCCCCGGAGCGCTAGCTAGTGCCGGCCAGCCCCGGAGCGCTAGCTAGCGCCGGCCAGCCCCGGAGCGCTAGCTAGCGCCGGCCAGCCCCGGAGCGCTAGCTAGCCCCGGAGCGCTAGCCAGCCCCGGCCAGCCCCAGAGCGCCAGCCAGCCCCGGAGCGCTAGCCAGCGCCGGCCAGCCCCGGAGCGCTAGCCAGCCCCGGAGCGCTAGCCAGCCCCGGCCAGCCCCGGAGCACTAGCTAGCCCCGGCCAGCCCCGGAGCGCGCTCAGTAAACTAGTAAATACAGTAAAGGAAAAACTTATAACGGGCCATGTCTCAACAGACTAAGAAGTTATTTCAATGACATTTAATAACATTTTGTTTATCCTGAGGACCGAAAGTAAATGAAAATGTGAACAAATCTTAGCTGTCAGTGAACAGTCCTGGTGGAAGCAGGTAAACGTCGTTCTCTAAGCCTGCTAACCTCAATTTTTGCAAATACCTCTCCCTCTGCTCGCCCTGTAAATGCCTTATGTCGCTGGATAGTGAAGGTGTTTTCTGCATCTCGCTCCTTTTTCTTTTATGTTTTTCGTTTGTCGCCTTCCTCGCATTCAAACTGATTTGAGCCGTGCCGTCCAAAATGGCAGCATCACATGACTTGGTCACGTGAGTGAAATACCTCAATAGAGATCTTGCAGTCACGTGACCGGAAAGAACACAACCGCCATCTTGTCGGTAAAAAACACCGCTGAATACTGCTGCACTCGTGTACAGAATGGATCAGTTTCAACCGACGGACTACACGGCTCATTTTTCTAATGAACAGATAACTAGATATATGTCTAAAATAAATGATCTACAGATTTGTGACCCTTATGGCTTACCGGACGGAGTTTTCACGACCGGATTTTGAACTGCCAGCAGAATACCCGGACGTGTATGATTACCTCATTAACTTTCCCTTGCTGTTCAGTGGTGAAGCACTGCGTGCTTATAAATCTCTGCACAGTTATCTTTATAGAAATTCAGGATTTGTCAGCGACTCAGATGTGGCATCTTGTAAACAAGAAAATAATCCTCATTGGATGGGTAAGTCACTTAAGTATTACTAGTACTGCACTGACCAGCCGATTATAGAATAGAATAAGGTAATTCCAAATCGTCCGTTTTGTTTACATGGATCTGGCGTTGGAGAGGTAGAGGCTTGGCAGTGGAGATTTGAGTGGCTGTTTGTATGTGTATATGTATGTGGCAATCATATCCAAATGTTTTAGGCACGCTTGCTGAGCTGCGCTGAGCTGGACTCCGGTTAGCTGAAAGCCCGTGGAACGCTGCCTCTTGTTAATTAAACCTTATTTTGTTGGAAATCATCCCGTGTAGATACGACGGCATGTGAAATTGCCAGCTAGATAGAGTTTAATGTAACGAATGGGCTATAAATGGGGTGTTTTGAGGTTAGTCTGTTGCAAAACATTAAACTTTCGCTTAGAATGGATACTCTTCAAACAATTCCCTTGCTCAAGTGAAAAATGATAGGCCTGTATGAAAAGCACAATTAATGAAAGTAGCCTAATAAGCCCTAAATGAATAAAACAACCTCTGTTTTATTGTTGTTGCTTACACGTTAAGATTTTGAAATCTTCTCGGTCCAGTTCTATATCCAGGGAACGTTGTAATCCTTTTGGTTTATCCGTAATAAACGTGTCAGCCCCCAGGTCAGATAGGCTAATGTTATGTGGTTGGGAGGGTGTCAATTTTTTTTTGTAACATTCTAAATCGAGTATGGAAAGGACGTTTATGAAAAACAAGACAAAAAAATACACTGAAAAACTCACTGTACACATCACTAGTGGTGATGCTTCTATGTTCAGATTTTGGAAAGCCATAACTCCGTTCTCATTGAGGCCCAGTTCCATCCCGTAAACAATCATTTTGGTTTATCAACTACCTGCACTCAAACATGTCACAGGAGAGGCTCAATGGGCTGGCTATGCTCTCTATAGAGCGCGAACTTGCAAAGAAGCTGGACTTCAATGACCTTATTGACGACTTTGCCACAGCAAAAGTCCGGCGCATTGCATTTCGCACCTGAATAGTTGCAGACTAAGGAAATGTTCAAACTGTAAATATGTTGAAATGTTGAAATAAAATGGTTGACTGTTATAATGGGCTTGGAATACCTGTTATTTAAGGGTTGGAGTGAATGGAGACTGTGAAGAGGGGTTGGGTGTGGGTGGTTGCTGTGTGGCGATGTGCGTGCGCGCGTATGTGTGTGTGTGTGGGGGGCACTCAGATTATTTGGGGGGGGCCCACTCAGATTATTTTGTCCCGGGCCCAGCCAAAGCTGTCAACGGCCCTGCCAATACCAATGCCAATACCTCTGGCAACATTTACACTCGTGGTGCCACCAAAACTAAGACCAATCCCCAAACCAAATCCTGATAAAGAGACCAGAAGCTGATGTGATTTGAGTTAAATATTTACTTTTTACTGGAATTTTTGACTGTATATACCACCTGATGGCTGACCTTGACCAACACCACTTGGAAACAAGTTGGTAATAAAAGTTGTAATATCTTGTAATAATTTGTTTTGATTTTCATATGGAAAATAAACATAAAATGGACTGAAGAATTGCATGCATTTTATTCACTGTATCTCCAGAGGGAGACACAGGAACATCTGAGGGGGTTTTCCACTCCTACTCACCAATTCTTGTTCCAGCTATGAAAACACAAGGAAAAACATAAAATCAATGTACAAAGAAAAGATACACTTGCACACAGAGAAGATAATACAAATATATTTAATGCTTACTTGAGCCTCCATATGATTACAAAAAATACAATTATTTTATGAGTAATTTTTTCTTAATTCCAGCCCTTACCACTGGGTTGAATTACTCCAATATCAACTAGAGAGAGAGAGAGAGGAGAGAGAGAGGATCACTTTATGTGATTGCACTTAAAATATTTTTGAGCCATCAAGTATGCTAATATCATAAATTTTAATGTTTCCTTTTTTTAAGATGGAAGAAAGCCTTACTTTCTGGTATCTGCCCTCCCGTTCCACCTGAAAAGAAAAAATAAATGGCAAAAATTGAAATGAGAAAAGTTTGGAAATAGGAATGAGAAGAGATTGATTATAATTGATTATTGGTTATTAACAAAGGTTCTGTAACCTACCTGGAACTGAACCAGCTGCATCTAAAATATGGAAAAATGGAAGAAAATCAATACACAAATTCTATCTATCTATCTATCTATCTATCTATCTATCTATCTATCTATCTATCTATCTATCTATCTATCTATCTATCTATCTATCTATCTATCACAATATGATACTAGGCAACTGGCTCTGGGTTCATATAAGGTTCTTCTAATGTAAGCATGGAGGCAAATGTAGCTTAACATAGCACATGGGTTTCCTGAAACCATTCCTCTTCCCAAATCTGATTCTTTTAATACAGGATTATGATAGCTTATAATCAGATTCTTTTTTTTCACCAATGAAAACTAGTCATGAATGAAGACAATGATGTGTAAAACATCAGCATTCAAAATAATACCTGGTTTACCACCAGCTAGGATTGGTATTCCTGTCCCAGTAACTCCAAGTCCATCCCCATCAACAGGACCGCCGCTAACTCCTTTAATTAAAAAAAAAGTCACCACCTACACAACTTCATATGGAAATCCAAAATAGTTTAAATATGACTAGAAAATACAAGCTGCTTTCAAACCCCACAATATCTTCATTTTTAAAATTTACCTTCACCTGGACCACCACCAATAGAGCTTCCAGATCCCTCTATCACGCCACCTGATTCTTTTGAATGATTAAATTGAGGCATTTCATGTCAAGATTATATAGGGTGTAAGAAGAAAAGTGTGAGAAAAGATGGGGGGGGGGACTTACCCAACCTGGGGGATTTAGTAGCACCTGTGTTCAAAGTAAAGACACATTTATTACATTTGTAAAGAGCCATTTGGGGTGAAGTCACAATTTAACTTAACATTTTGCACATTAGATTTCTAACAAGCACTATACTAACCTGGTCCTTCTGTAGTGTCATTACCAGTCCGAACAGCTGATCCAGCAGGATAGAGGGAGAAAAACAAAGAAAGAGTTATAGGTTTCTGCACAGGTGTATTATTTCTGTCCTGCTTCTTTCTTTCTTTCTCTTTCTTTCTTACTGACTGACTTTCTTTCTTTCTGATTAATTTTCTTTCTTTCTTCCTGACTGACTGTCTGTCTGTCTTTCTTACTGACTTTCTTTCTTTCTGATTAACTTTCTTTCTTTCTTTCTTTCTTTCTTTCTTTCTTACTGATTAACTTTCTTTTTTACTGATTAACTTTCTTTCTTTCTTTCTTTCTTTCTTTCTTTCTTTCTTTCTTTCTTTCTTTCTTTTTCTTTCTTTCTTACTGATTAACTTTCTTTTTTACTGATTAACTTTCTTTCTTTCTTTCTTACTGATTAACTTTCTTTTTTACTGATTAACTTTCTTTCTTTCTTTCTTTCTTTCTTTCTTTCTTTCTTTCTTTCTTTCTTTTTCTTTCTTTCTTACTGATTAACTTTCTTTTTTACTGATTAACTTTCTTTCTTTCTTTCTTACTGATTAACTTTCTTTTTTACTGATTAACTTTCTTTCTTTCTTTCTTTCTTTCTTTCTTTCTTTCTTTCTTTCTTTCTTACTGATTAACTTTCTTTTTTACTGATTAACTTTCTTTCTTTCCTTCTTTCTTTCTGACTGACTGACTTTCTTTCTTTCTCTCTTTCTTTTTTGCTGATTAACTTTCTTTCTTCCTAACTTTCTTTCTTTCTTTCTGACTGCCTTTCTTTCTTTCTCTCTTACTGATTAACTTTCTTTTTTACTGATTTTCTTTCTTTCTTTCTGACTGACTGACTTTCTTTCTTTCTTACTGACTGACTTTCTTTCTTTCTGATTAATTTTCTTTCTTTCTTCCTGACTGACTGTCTGTCTGTCTTTCTTACTGACTTTCTTTCTTTCTTTCTTTCTTTCTTTCTTTCTTTCTTTCTTTCTTTCTTTCTTACTGATTAACTTTCTTTTTTACTGATTAACTTTCTTTCTTTCTTTCTTTCTTTCTTTCTTTCTTTCTTTCTTTCTTTCTTTCTTTCTTTCTTACTGATTAACTTTCTTTTTTACTGATTAACTTTCTTTCTTTCTCTTTCTTTCTTTCTTTCTTTCTTTCTTTCTTTCTTTCTTACTGATTAACTTTCTTTCTTACTGATTAACTTTCTTTTTTACTGATTAACTTTCTTTCTTTCTTTCTTTCTTTCTTTCTTTCTTTCTTTCTTACTGATTAACTTTCTTTTTTACTGATTAACTTTCTTTCTTTCTTTCTTTCTTTCTTTCTTTCTTTCTTTTTTACTGATTAACTTTCTTTTTTACTGATTAACTTTCTTTCTTTCTTTCTATTTATTTCTTACTGATTAACTTTCTTTTTTACTGATTAACTTTCTTTCCTTCTTTCTTTCTGACTGACTGACTTTCTTTCTCTCTTTTTTGCTGATTAACTTTCTTTCTTCCTAACTTTCTTTCTTTCTTTCTTTCTGACTGCCTTTCTTTCTCTCTTACTGATTAACTTTCTTTTTTACTGATTTTCTTTCTTTCTTTCTGACTGACTGACTTTCTTTCTTTCTGATTAATTTTCTTTCTTTCTTCCTGACTGTCTTTCTTTCTTTCTTTCTTTCTTTCTTTCTTTCTTTCTTTCTTTCTTTCTTACTGATTAACTTTCTTTTTTACTGATTAACTTTCTTTCTTTCTTTCTATTTATTTCTTACTGATTAACTTTCTTTTTTACTGATTAACTTTCTTTCTTTCTTTCTTACTGATTAACTTTCTTTTTTACTGATTAACTTTCTTTCCTTCTTTCTTTCTGACTGACTGACTTTCTTTCTCTCTTTCTTTTTTGCTGATTAACTTTCTTTCTTCCTAACTTTCTTTCTTTCTGACTGCCTTTCTTTCTTTCTTTCTTTCTTTCTTTCTTTCTTTCTTTCTTTCTTTCTTTCTCTCTTACTGATTAACTTTCTTTTTTACTGATTTTCTTTCTTTCTGACTGACTGACTGACTGACTTTCTTTCTTTCTTACTGACTGACTTTCTTTCTTTCTGATTAATTTTCTTTCTTTCTTCCTGACTGACTGTCTGACTGACTGCCTTCCTTTCTTTCTGACTGACTTTCTTTCTTTCTTTCTTTCTTTCTTTCTTTCTTTCGGACTAAAAAGTTGCTGGTTCAATTCCCTGAACTGGCTGGAAAAGTGTGTGTGTGTGGGTGGGGGGAATGAACAGCACGTTCCCCTCCCTCTACATCCATGGCTGAACTGGCCTTGTGCAAGGCACCTAACTCCCAGCTGCCCAGATGTGTGTTGACTGCTAACTTGTGTGTGCATGTGTGTGTTCACTGCTTCAGAAGGGCCAAATGCAGAGAAAGAATTTTATTCTGCGCCAAAGTATATGTGACAAATAAATTCTTCTTCTATCTGACTTATACTTACAAACATTCTACTTTGCTTGCTTACTTACTTTCTTTCCTATTTAAGGACGTACTTTCTTACTTACTTTATTCCTTCCTTCTTTACTTTCTTTCATTAAACATATTACCTCCATCAGCTCCTGGTTTGGTTCTCTGATCCGTGGATGTTGTTGGTATAATGCCTGGGACTCCTGTTCCTCCTAGTGCTCCTCCTGTGACACCTGGAACTCCTAGGGTCAGATTTAGAACATATTCTTCCTTGTTGTTTTCCTGGTCACTCAATAAAATGGAGGATGTTGATCAACCCAACAAACAAGAGAGGACACCAACACACCATATTTGTCTGTCTTGCTTCCAGTAACTGGTACCCCTCCTGTCCCACCGATAGTGCCTGAAAATAAAACAATTTGTCAAAATGCAGCCTTTTGTTGATTGTTTAACATTTTTCCAATTGTTGATCATCACCTGCACCGGTTGCAGTTCCAGTCCCTATTCCTGTGGTTGTGGTTCCAGCTCCAGCAACACCAGGCACTGACCCTGGTCCACCCAACACAGTCCCAGTTCCAGCAGCAGGTTGGCCTGTTAAGGAGGTGAGTGATCATTAATAGTTCAGAGTTATTAGAGATAAATTAATGCAATAAGACTGTATCCCATTAATCATTCCTTTAAACAGCTTTAGAGGTCCTATCAAAAGGGGTTCCTACCATATTTTGGTGGCTTTCCCCCTGGTCCATATCCTGCATGTTGTAATAGAGAAGAAATGGATACTTAGATCGCATTAAACATTATAAAAACTTGAATGTCATCACTATTGATTTGTTAGTGTTAGCAGAAACTTGCCTCCATACGGTCCAAGACCAGTACTTGGTCCACCAAGAGCAGATCCAGAGCCAAGAGCACCTCCAAAGCCCCCAGGCACTGCTCAATGTATCAACAGAAAAACTCCATCTAGATTACACTGTTACCTTTATAACAGTGCTAACATGTTACAATCGCACTGCTACATTATCCTAAATTCACAAAACGTTTCTATTTAATCCTTTATTTATGAAAAAATAAATTGTAGTATGCAGATTGGACAAAGTGTGAAAGCTGTCACTGCAGAGGTTTTGCTGCATTTTTAAGATGTGGTTACTTAGAAACCTTGTATTTACATTTACATAATATGGCTGATGCTTTTATCCAAAAAAAAAGTTACACTTGAGACAGGATACAAAGGCACAGTTGATGATTAATGAGTAAAAGCCCTACTTATTAACTCTAATCATACCAGCATATTTTGCAACCTATTCATACCAGGTGGGGTCGGTTATGACCCCAAGTTATTTTTAGCCAAATATCGTTACATTTTTTATGTGTAGACAACAAAAGCTTCATAGGAGATCAATATTCTTTATTAAACATCTTGTTAGAGATCCACAAATACTATTCTATACTATTCTATGTATATCTAGGACACCAGTTTGATTCAACCAAACCTATTTTTTTTCAAAAATATTTCCACTTCAACATCCTTCCATACTTTCTGACTCTGAGGATGAACAGCATTGTACTCAGTAGTCTTCCGGCGACCCTCTCTATTTGTCTCTTGGACAATCTGAATCACTATTGGCTGGGTGATAAAAAGCTGGAAAGACTGCAGTATATCAGTACATCTTCCTTCTGGTGTGATTCCAGGGGCCTGTCTCAAAATATCCTGGGCTCGCCTTCGTCCCTGCGGTGGCTGGGCCTTATCCCAAACAGTTCCATCTTTACCAATTATGTGGTCTTGGTCCACAGCAGGGTTGTTGGGCTGGGCTTGGCCTTGGGGAATTGCACCATTGTCCTGGCCTCGCCCACGCCCCCTGCCACGACCTCTGCCATGGCCTCTTCCCCTTTCTTGATTTATTTCAGCCTCTCTGTCGTCAGGGCATTGTTGATTTCCATGGTGTTCAACCTCTGGATCATTATCACTGGCACTCTCAGTGTCACCTCTGTCTGATGCTTCAGATATGTGGTCTGCTTCTTCCTCAGAGTCAGATTCATTTGGTTCACTCTCATCTGTGGTACTGTCCTGCTCTAAGAGTCTTTGAATCTCTTCTCTTCTCAAGTATCTCACTACTCTTGGTCTGCCTGCCATATTTCAATCTGAAAAGACAAAATTGGGTAAAATACACTGAATAAAAAACAAGTACTATATGGCTAAATAGTGAAAATTGAGTGGGGTCGTTTACGACCCCAATGGTTTTTGGTCTGATAAAAAGCAGCATCGAGGGCACAAATAATCCAGATGCGTATCCTGTAACCTGCAAAAAAATGTGACAAATTCATGAAATTTCATGAAAAAATAATGCATATTAAATTTATCCTAAAAAATAGACGTCCAGGGTCAGAAATGACCCCACCTGGTATGATTAGGGTTAAGTAGCTGTTGGGGAAGTCATGGCCTAATGGTTAGAGAATCAGCTTTGGGACTAAAATGTTGCTGGTTTGAGTCCCTGGACCAGCAGGAATGGCTAAAGCGCCCTTGAGCAAGGCACCTAATCCCCAACTGCTGCTCTGGGTATGTTGTATGTCATTCTGAAAAAGAGTGTCTACTAAATGCCTGTAATGTCTTTTCACAAGATATGCTCTTCCTCTTAGAAAATTAATTATGTGTATTATTTATACTTCCTCTATACGGACTTCCTCTGTCTGTTTGACTGCACGAAGTGAGCGATTTCATACGCATTATTTGCTCGGGAATCCCCTCATATTAAATAACTTCCCAGCCACAGAATGGCCTGATATTTTGTGAGGTGTTACAGAAATAAACATGTATCACAATGACTAAATTTCAGAGGGAACTAAATTTCACAGATTTTATGAAATCGAAAGGCCATCTAGCTTTAAGTTGCTTATGTATAGACATGGTCAGTCATGCCACCAATTCAATTGAGTTCATTTGAAAACATATGTATGTTCAGAAGCATACCATATTTAGCAGCTTTCGAACCTGGGCCATATCCTATAAGAAACAAAACATGTTACTTTCAATAGAAAATGTTTGGAAAAACAATTACGGTAAGTACATACACCAATCAGCCATAACATGAAAACCAATGACAGGTGACGTGAATAACACTGATTATCTCATTAGAGTGGCACCTGTCAAGAGGTGGGATATATTAGGCAGCTAGTGAACAGTCAGTTCTCAAACTTGATGTATTGGAAGCAGGAAAAATGGGCATTTTGATATTTTGAGAGACTTTGACAAGAGCCAAATTGTAATGGCTAGACAGCAGGTCTTGTGGGGTGTTCCCAGTGTGCAATGGTTAGTACCTACCAAAAGAGGTCCAAGGAAGGACAACCGGTGAACCTGCGACAGGGTCATGGGAGCCCAAGGCTCACTGATGCGAATGGGGACTGAAGGATAGCATGTCTGAGCTGATCCCTTAGAAGAGCTACTACAGCACAAATTACTGAAAAAGGTAATGCTAGCTATGACAGAAAGGTGTCAGAACACAGTGCATTGCAGTTCACTGCGTATGAGGCTGCAGAGCTGTAGCTCAGTCAGAATGCCCATGCTGACCCTTGTCCACCACCAAAAGCACCTACAATTGGCACGTGAGCCTCAGTACTGGACCATGGGGCAATGGAAGAAGGTGGCCTGGTCTGATGAACCATGCTTTCTTTTACATCATGTGGATGGCCAGGTGCATGGCCGTCACTTACCTGGGGAAGAGATGGCACCAGGATGCTCTATGGGAAGAAGGCAAGCTGGCCAAGACAGTGTGATGCTCTGGGCAATGTTCTGCTGGGGAACCTTGAGTCCTTGCATTCATGTGGATACACCCCTTCTGGCAACAGTATTCCCTGATGGCAGTGGCCTATTTCAGCAAGATAATGCACCCTGCTACACTGCAAAAATTGTTCAGGAATGATTTGAGGAACATGACAAAGGGTTCAAGGTGTTGGCTTGGGCTCCAAATTCCTCAGTTCTCAATCCGATCGAGCATCTGTGGGATGTGATAGACAAACAAGTCCGATCTATGAAGGCCTCACCTCACAACTTTCTGCCAATAACAGCTTGGTGCCAGATACCATTGTACACCTTCAGAGGTCTTGTGGAGTTCATGCCTCAATGGGTCAAAGCTGTTTTGTTGGCACAAAGGAGACCTACATAATATTCAGCAGGTGGTTTTAATGTTATGGCTTTTCAGTGTACATCTAAACCACTTAAATTGTTCTACTGAAGCTTTTTCAAACATGCAATTACCTCCAGCACCTGTAGGCCCTCCTCTGACACCTGTTCCACCAGGTACGCCGCCTGCTCCAAGTCCATATCCAGCCCCAGGACTCAATCCAGTGCCCTGGCCATATCCACCAACAGGTCCTGCTCCAGTTCCATATCCTTGAGCAGGACCTGTACCTATTCCAAATGGTCCACCTACACCAGATGGAGCATTGCTTCCAGCTTGACCTGCACATTGGATTTATAAACAGTCACAATGCAAACTAGTATTATGTGCTTAATAATTTTACAATAATAAAATAAGTTTACCTACCATATTTAAGTGCCTTTGATCCACTTGGATATCCTACAATTAGGACACAAGATGCAAGCAATATATGAAATTGCCAATCTAATAAAATGTGAATGTTATACTGTATGTGTATAACAATTTGTGCTTTACCTCCAGTACCTGGACCATAGCTCCGAGGTACTCCACCAGGACCATATCCCCCAGGTACTCCACCAGGTCCATAGCCTCCAGCTGGTACACCTCCAGTTCCTACTCCACCTCCTGGTGCCACTCCAGCACCAAGACCACCAGCTGGTACTCCTGTTCCTAATCCACCACTGACTACCCCTCCGAATCCTCCAGGCAATCCTGTTCCAGCTGTCCTGACTGTTCCACTTGGGAATCCTTTGCAGCAAAAAATAAAATGTGTATGACATTTTCAGCTTGAGGATTCGGTTAGAGAATTCTAACTAGATCTATATGTAATTTAATGTGCCTTACCATATTTGCGAGCTTTAGCGCCAGCATATCCTGAAAGAATTGTGATGCAAAAATACAGCACATAGAACATAAGGATTGGGATTACATGTTTATAATATTTCCAAAACTAAATAAGTGTATGGACATTTATAACATTTATAAAGCAAAGTAAAAGTTTGTGGACATTTTTATGTTTTTCATGATCCTAAACTGAGGAACAATTACTTAATTTTGATTTCTCTTGGGTGCTATTATTATAAGTTATGCACGTTAGCTAGATGCATTTACATTTACATCTATGGCATTGTGCAGATACCCTTATCCAGAGGACTTACAGAAGCTTTGAAGTCTCTATCAATAAGTATATCTTCAAACTGGTTCACTAAGTCAGGAATAAGGGTACGATAAGTCTATATGATGTTAAAGTTAGACTGCAATCCCACAAGCACTGATGAGTCCTTCAGTTCAGCACTTTATAGATCTATGTATGCATACAGAAATGTGCTTTAACAATATATTGTGTACATGCAGAAAAACATCTATGCAAAAATATATTTTTATGATTGCTAGAATGAATTTCCAGCATACTAAAATATTTCAACATAGACTTATTTACCTCCAGGTCCAAAACTGCCACCAGGTACTCCTCCAGGTCCAAAGCCACCACCTGGCACACTTCCAGGCCCAAGGCCACCACCTGCTACACCTCCAGGACCAAGGCCACCACCAGGTACACCTCCAGTTCCAAGGCCACCACCCGGCACACTACCTGGTCCACCACCAATTGTCCCTCCTGGTCTCAGTCCATTTCCAGTCTGACTTCCCATTCCGCCAAGTCCACCTACTGTCCCTCCTGGTACAACTCCTGAACCAGGTCCTCCTAGGGCACTGCCAGCACCTCCTATTATACAATTTTAGGTATAAAGTTAATTTTGAGGCTATCAAGAAAGAAGTATATCACCTTTACAAAATTAAATGTCTTACCGTATTTACGAGCTTTTGCTTCAGATCCATATCCTGTGGAATTTTAATCAGAAAATAAAGTTGTTTGGTGCCACTCCTAATCTATATCCTTCAGAAAGTTATACATCATCTCCATCTACTCTACCCACTGTCCAATCTATTGACTGTTTCTGTTATATCACTTACAAAACTTTGGCAAATGTGCTAATATACAATGCCTGGTAAAACAATGTCACCACTTACACTACCGTTCAAAAGTTTGGGGTTACCCAGACAATTTTGTGTTTTCCATGGAAAGTCACACTTTTATTTACCACCATAAGTTGTAAAATGAATAGAAAATATAGTCAAGACATTTTTCTGGCCATTTTGAGCATTTAATCGACCCCACAAATGTGATGCTCCAGAAACTCAATCTGCTCAAAGGAAGGTCAGTTTTATAGCTTCTCTAAAGAGCTCAACTGTTTTCAGCTGTGCTAACATGATTGTACAAGGGTTTTCTAATCATCCATTAGCCTTCTGACATTGTACCATTAGAACACTGGAGTGATAGTTGCTGGAAATGGGCCTCTATACACCTATGTAGATATTGCACCAAAAACCAGACATTTGCAGCTAGAATAGTCATTTACCACATTAGCAATGTATAGAGTGTATTTCTGATTAGTTTAAAGTGATCTTCATTGAAAAGAACAGTGCTTTTCTTTCAAAAATAAGGAAATTTCAAAATGACCCCAAACTTTTGAACGGTAGCGTAGATTTAAATAAGCACATACTTAAGAGCCTTTGATTTGAAAATTACTACAGTGATCAATATGTTTCAGCTGGCAACAATTCTTTGAACCCTAACTGATGCAGTGAGTAGCTTCTCATTTCTTTTAAAGATATTTTTTTGGGGTCGCAGGCAAGCTGGAGCCTATCCCAGCTGACTATGGGCGAAAGGCGGGGTACACCCTGGACAAGTCTCCAGGTCATCACAGGGCTGACACATAGACACAGACAACCATTCACACTCACATTCACACCTACGGTCAATTTAGAGTCACCAGTTAACCTAACCTGCATGTCTTTGGACTGTGGGGGAAACCGGAGCACCCGGAGGAAACCCACGCGGACACGGGGAGAACATGCAAACTCCGCACAGAAAGGCCCTCGCTGGCCACGGGGCTCGAACCCGGACCTTCTTGCTGTGAGGCAACAGCGCTAACCACTACACCACCATTCCGCCCACTACTGTGATTCAGAAAAGTCAAAATATTGGACTGCATCAAGCAAAGAAAACAACTAAGGAGATTGCTGAAATGACTAGAATTGGGTTAAGAACTGTCCAACGCATTATTAAAACCTGGAAGGATAGTGGTGAATCATCAATTTCATGGAAGAAATGTGGTCAGAAAAAAATCTTGTCTGACCATGATCAGAGATCACTTAAAAGCTTGGTGAAGTCAAATCATAAAACAGTAAAACTCACGGCTATATTTAGTAGTGAAAATAAGAGCATTTCCATACACAATACGAAAAGAACTCACATGATGGGGACTAAACAGCTGTGTGGACATAAGAAAACCATTTGTTTGTGAGGGTAATCAGAAGAAAAATCTTCAATTTGCTAGGGAGCAAATGGAAAAGGTCAGATCAGTCCAGATTTTCCCTAATCCAGAGCAGTGGGTGTGTCCAGGTAAGAAGGAAAGCGCATTAAGCAATGTATCAATCACTCAGGCATAGAGGCCACTGTACAAGCCTCTGTAGGCTTATGATATGGGGTTGCTTCAACTGGTCAGATCTAGGCTCAGAAATATCATATGGCAATAAAATGAAGTCAGCTGACTACCTGAATTGACTGAATGGCCAGATTATCCTATCAATGGATTTTTTTTTCTTCCCTAATGGTACAGGCATATTCCAGGATGAATATCAAGCTCAAATTGTGAAAGAGGGGTTCAGGGATCATGAGAAACCATTTTCACACATGAATTGGCCACCACAGGGCCTGGCCTTAACCTCATTGAATGTCTTTGGGATTTACTGGAGAAGACTTTACAGAGTGGTTTGACCTTCCTGTTGTGAATACAAGATCTCAGCAAAACATTAATGCAACTCTGGATGGAAATAAATGTTGTGAGGTTGTATCAAGTTGTCAAAACAATGCCATGGTGAATGTGCGTTGTAATCAAAGCTAAAGGCGGTCCAACAGAATATTAGTATGTACGACTTTTTTTGGCCAGGCAGTGTACACAACATAACAGTTGAAATGATATAAAAAGCACAAATTATAATTGCAAAGTGAATCATTAGAAACATATGAATTAATACCCCCAGTTCCAGTAGCAGGTCCAAGGCCTCCACCAGGCAGCCCTCCAACACCTCCGCCAGGTACACCACCAGTTCTTCCAATTCCTCCACCAGCTCCAAGTCCACTACCAGCTAAACTACCAGTCCCAAGACCCCCAGGTAATCCCCCTGGAAATCCTCCTGGTAATCCTCCTGGCAATCCTCCAGCACCTAAAGCCCCACCAGCACCTCCAAGCTGAGCTACAGAACAAAATATTAGTAGAAACAATACATTAAATTTTTACTTGACAACCTTGTAAAGTTTCATGTGATTCAAGTGAAATTAAGGGTTAAAATAAAGCCCTGTGAAGTATCATTGGTGAAATAAGTATTGTGCTTTAATCCTATAAATAATAAACTAAACATACATGGATTCATATGCATAATTAATATAACTCTTACCATATTTTCGTGCTTTCGCTCCAGCATATCCTGAAATTTAGAAAAAGAAAACGTCTCATTCAGAAACAAAAATAACTCATTATAGTTTATATGATGCAACAACATTTAACAAGTTACCTCCAGGACCAACTCCAACACCAGCACCAGGAAGTCCACCAGTTCCAAGTCCTGAGCCAGGAAGTCCACCAGTTCCAAGTCCAGAGCCAGGAAGTCCACCAGTTCCAAGTCCAGAGCCAGGAAGTCCACCAGCTCCAAGTCCAGAGCCAGGAAGTCCACCAGTTCCAAGACCAGAGCCAGGAAGTCCACCAGTTCCAAGTCCAGAGCCAGGAAGTCCACCAGCTCCAAGACCTGAGCCAGGAAGTCCACCAGTTCCAAGTCCAGAGCCTGGAAGCCTACCAGTTCCAAAGCCTCCTGGCAATCCTCCAGCACCTAAAGCCCCACCAGGACCTGAGCACAAATGAGCACAATGCTTTGAAAGGTATGAATATGACCATCTTGAATTTTGGACATTAATCCTTTCAGAACATACACTAATTCATGTACATTACTAATGTGACTTACCATATTTTCGTGCTTTGGCTCCAGCATAACCTGAAATTTGTAAACAAAAACATGTATCAATACTCTGAAATAAAAAATAACATATTTTAGTACATATATAATTCAAAAATATTCGCATTTCATTTAACAAGTTACCTCCAGGACCAGCTCCAAGACCAGAGCCAGGAAGTCCACCAGCTCCAAGTCCAGAGCCAGGAAGTCCACCAGCTCCAAGACCAGAGCCAGGAAGTCCACCAGCTCCAAGTCCAGAGCCAGGAAGTCCACCAGTTCCAAGACCAGAGCCAGGAAGTCCACCAGTTCCAAGCCCAGAGCCAGGAAGTCCACCAGCTCCAAGACCTGAGCCAGGAAGTCCACCAGTTCCAAGTCCAGAGCCTGGAAGCCTACCAGTTCCAAAGCCTCCTGGCAATCCTCCAGCACCTAAAGCCCCACCAGGACCTGAGCACAAATGAGCACAATGCTTTGAAAGGTATGAATATGACCATCTTGAATTTTGGACATTAATCCTTTCAGAACATACACTAATTCATGTACATTACTAATGTGACTTTTACCATATTTTCGTGCTTTGGCTCCAGCATAACCTGAAATTTGTAAACAAAAACATGTATCAATACTCTGAAATAAAAAATAACATATTTTAGTACATATATAATTCAAAAATATTCGCATTTCATTTAACAAGTTACCTCCAGGACCAGCTCCAAGACCAGAGCCAGGAAGTCCACCAGCTCCAAGTCCAGAGCCAGGAAGTCCACCAGCTCCAAGTCCAGAGCCAGGAAGTCCACCAGCTCCAAGTCCAGAGCCAGGAAGTCCACCAGCTCCAAGACCAGAGCCAGGAAGTCCACCAGCTCCAAGTCCAGAGCCAGGAAGTCCACCAGTTCCAAGACCAGAGCCTGGAAGTCCACCAATTCCAAGTCCAGAGCCTGGAAACCCACCAGTTCCAAACCCTCCTGGCAATCCTCCAGCACCTAAAGCCCCACCAGGACCTCCAAGCTGAGCTACAGAAACAGTAATAATAGAAACAATACATGAAAAATTTATTGAACAACCTTATAAATTACCTTGTGGCTCAAGTAAAATTAAGAACTTCACTGAATGTGTTATGGATTATTGGTTAAATGAGCACAATGCTTTGAAAGGTGTGAATATGACCATCTTGAATTTTGGACATTAATCCTTTCAGAACATACACTAATTCATGTACATTACTAATGTGACTTTTACCATATTTTCGTGCTTTGGCTCCAGCATAACCTGAAATTTGTAAACAAAAACATGTATCAATACTCTGAAACAAAAAATAACATATTTTAGTACATATATAATTCAAATATATTCGCATTTCATTTAACAAGTTACCTCCAGGACCAGCTCCAAGACCAGAGCCAGGAAGTCCACCAGCTCCAAGTCCAGAGCCAGGAAGCCCACCAGTTCCCAGTCCAGAGCCAGGAAGCCCACCAGTTCCCAGTCCAGAGCCAGGAAGCCCACCAGTTCCCAGTCCAGAGCCAAGAAGTCCACCAGCTCCAAGTCCAGAGCCTGGAAGACTACCAGCTCCAAGTCCAGAGCCAAAACGTCCACCAGTTCCCAGTCCAGAGCCAGGAAGCCCACCAGTTCCGAGCCCTCCTGGTAATCTTCCAGCACCTAAAGCCCCACCAGGACCTCCAAGCTGAGCTATGGAAACATTGATAGTAGAAAAAATACATCTAAATTTTATTGAACAACCTTATAAATTTCCTTGTGGCTCAAGTGAAATTAAGAACTTCAATGAATGTGTTATGGATTATTGGTTAAATGAACACAGTGCTTTAAAAAGATATTAATACAACCATCTTGAATTTTGGACATTATCTTTAAGCCTTACAGAACATACACTAATTCATGTGCATCACTAATATGACTTTTACCATATTTTCGTGCTTTGGCTCCAGCATAACCTGAAATTTGTAAACAAAACATATCAATACTCTGAAACAAAAATAATATATTTTATTACATACATAATGCATCAATATTCACATTTCATTTAACAAATTACCTCCAGGAACACCTCCAACACCAGAGCCAGGAAGTACACCACCTCCCAGACCAGAGCCAGGGAGTACACCAGTTCCAAGTCCAGCACCAGGAAGTCCACCAGTTCCCAGTCCAGACCCAGGAAGTCCACCAGCTCCCAGACCAGAGCCAGGGAGTACACCAGTTCCAAGTCCAGAGCCTGGAAGACCACCAGTCCCAAGTCCTCCTGGCAATCCTCCAGCACCTAATGCCCCACCAGGACCTCCAAGCTGAGCTACAGAACAAAATGATAAAAACTATGCATAAAACTTGTATTGGATAACATTGTAAAGTTATTGGGCTCAAGTGAAATGATGGGCTTAAATAAAATTATAAGGATCATTGGTTAAATAGACATTTTGCTTTAAAAGTGATGAACATGAGCATAGTACAGACTTTTGTATATTATCTTCTGTCACTAAAGAACATGCTATACATGTATTCACATGCATTATTAATGCGACTTTTACCATATTTTCGTGCTTTGGCTCCAGCATATCCTGAAATTTGTAAAAGAAACATCTCATTACTCAGAAACAAAAATAACCTATTTTAGTATATCTAATTCAACAATATCCACGTTTCATTTAGCAAGTTACCTCCAGGACCAACTCCAACACCAGAACCAGGAAGTCCACCAGCCCCCAGACCGGATCCAGAAAGAGCACCAGCACCAAGCCCACTAGTTCCAAGTCCAGGTAGCCCACCCACACCAATACCTGAGGGTTAAAAATATAATCTCTCTACTGTCAAATAAGAGGTTCCACTGAAATATCTAGTGAAAGAACATCGTAAAAACAAAAAACAATAGTCTTCAACACAATATCCCATTAGGAATTGGCATTAAATTAATTTCACCCTTATCTGCAGATATATATATATATATATATATATATATATATATATATATATATATATATATATATATATATGTGGGTTTCCTCCGGGTGCTCCGGTTTCCCCCACAGTCCAAAGACATGCAGGTTAGGTCAACCGGTGACTCTAAATTGACCGTAGGTGTGAGTGTGAATGGTTGTCTGTGTCTATGTGTCAGCCCTGCGATGACCTGGCGACTTGTCCAGGGTGTACCCCGCCTTTCGCCCGTAGTCAGCTGGGATAGGCTCCAGCTTGCCTGCGACCCTGTAGAAGGATAAAGCGGCTAGAGATAATGAGATAAGATGATATATATATATATATATATATATATATATATATATATATATATATATATATATATATATATATAAAATATAAAACTTACCTCCCGGATAGGTACCAACACCAGGTACACCACCTGCACCAGGTATAGCACCAGCACCAGGTACACCACCTGCTCCAGGCACAACACCAACACCAGGTACACCTCCTGCTCCTGGTACAACACCAGCACCAGGTACACCTCCTGCTCCTGGTACAACACCCGCACCAGGTACACCTCCTGCTCCTGGTACAACACCAGCACCAGGTACACCTCCTGCTCCTGGTACAACGCCAGCACCAGGTACGCCTCCTGTTCCTGGTACAACACCAGCACCAGGTACAACACCAGGTATACCACCTGCTCCAGGAACAGCACCAGGTACAGCACCTGCTCCAGTTCCTATACCAAGTCCAACTGCTGTTGGAGACATTAATAGTAATATGAGTATTCTAGTACATATTCATTATAATCAGCTTAATACACAATATGGCCAAAAGTATGTGAACACTTGACAATCATACCCAAATGTAGGTCTTCCCCAAACTAAAAAGTTGGTAGTACACAGCTGTCTCGAATGTGTCTGTGTGCTGTAGCATTAAGATTCCCCTTCACTGGAACTAAGGTCCCTAGCCTACTCTTGTTCAAGCATGACAATGTTCCTGTTCACAAAGCAGTGGTGTGTAAGAACATGAGTGGCCTGCACAGAGCCCTGGCCTCACTCCAACTGATCCTCCAACCTTCTTGCCCAACATCAGAGCCTTCCCTTAGTAATACTGTTGTAGCTAAGTGGGCAAATCCTGACTGCCAGATTTCAAAATCTAGTGAGAAGCCTTCCCAAAAGAGTGGAGGCTGTTATAGCAGTAAAGGGGGGGACCAAGACCATATCCCAGTGGTTTTTGAATAGGATGTTCAAGGAAAGATAAGGTTTGATTGTCAGGTGTCCACAAACCTTTGGTCTTATAGTGCAGCTTAGTGTGTGTTTCATCTTCAGCTTTCAACTTGAAAAGCAAACTTACCATATTTAGCAGCTTTAGCTTGAGACTTAGCAGAGCCAGGTCCTGAAAGAACAAAGAATACAATTATAGAACAGAAATTATTTATATAATTATGCAAAACACGCATGTGGTATTATATATAGTTGTGGTGTGGAACACAGAATCATTCAATAAAGAGACAACCTGTAAAGGGTGTGACTAAAGTGTCAGACCTAATTAATAAAAATTTTTAATGTTTTTTTTTCTTTTTTTTTTCATTGCAGTGGTTCTGGCATAGGCTGTGAATCCACTATGAACTTGACTAGGGTAAATTACTCACTGAAAATGAACACGTAATCAATTTTCTTGAGTTGGAATCAGTATGCAACTGAAATAAAATCCAAAAATGCTTCAAGATTTCATGAATCACCCAGCATAAAAAATTCAATAAACTTAAGTAATGTGTATCGTTTGGCATATGTTTGAATGCTAGTAAGTTACAATAATACCTCCAGACTTTGGTGAAATGAGAGGATATCCACGAAACACTCCTGGTAACTGTTGTCCAGCAAAGCTCCCACCACGACCGCCTATAAAAAAAACATTATCTTGTGACCTGTTAAGGTCTCTTGTTTTTATATGCTTATATATATTAGTAATACTTTGTACTCACCATTGGCCCCAAGTCCACCTTGACCAAGCTGAGCTACAAATTAAGAGGGGAAAATGAGAGATAGATACACAAGCAGATGATTGATCCTATTATCCAATCAGTAAAACTCACCAGTCTGAGATCCTGTAGCTACACCGGGCAGAACTCCTTGACCACCAAAACCTGCATACAGAAAGTTGGTCTAAATTTCTGATGTTTAATAAAAGCAAATTTCACAGATATCATTAAGTGCTTCAGTGGTATTTACCTTGTCCAGGAACGATACCACCCTGGTACAACCCAGGAACACTAATCCCTAATTTAAGATAAAAAAAAGTCTTGCATTTGCAAATTATAATGCAAGTATGATGCCAAGAAATAAGTGGTAGAACTACATTACCTGGTACTGGTGCCTTCCCTGTCTTGCCAACTTTGCGCCCAGGGCCTGTTCCAGTGCCTGGTAATCCAGTTTGTGGCAAAATAGGTGCTAAAGGGACAAAAATAACAGGGAGACTGTCAATGTATAGGTATCTATTTTCCAAGCAACAAAATATCACAAGAACCATGCTTTTTGGGAATCACCTCCACCAGGGCCAACTCCAGTTCCACCCGGACCAACTCCAACTCCACCAGGGCCAACTCCAACTCCACCAGGGCCAACTCCAACTCCACCAGGGCCAACTCCAACTCCACCAGGACCAACTCCAACTCCACCAGGGCCAACTCCAACTCCACCCGGACCGACTCCCACTCCACCCGGACTGACTCCCGCTCCACCTGGACCGACTCCCACTCCACCAGGGCTAACTCCAGCTCCACCCGGACCAACTCCAGCTCCACCAGGTCCTACTCCAGTTCCACCAGGCCCAAATCCAGCTCCGCCAGGGCCGAAACCTGTACCACCAGGACCAACTCCAGCTCCAGAGCCAATTGCTGTACCACCAGGGCTGACTCCTACACCACCAGGACCAAATCTAGTTCCACCAAGACCTATTCCACAATGTAATTTTTTTGGATTTTATAAATAATATAAGTTATAATTGCTCTCTGCTATGGATATTTAAAGCTATACGTTTTGTAACTGCAACATGCCTCAAATGACTAATGTCTTAAATTAATCACTTACCTGTTTTTGGTGGTTTCTGTCCAGTGCCAGGATAGAGACCTCCAGTAGTGCCATATATTCCATATATGCCTAAAAAGACATAGCTTATAATATACACAGGAAACCATACCAAATCACCGGATATTAAAATATTATATGAGAACTCTATGGAATGCCACTGGGTAATATTTGAATTTTGTTGTTGTCGTTCAATATTTAAGTCTGGATATCCCCCCCCCCCCCCCCCCCCCCCCCCGTGAAACCTGCCAAATAGATTCAACAAAATTTCTGACTGTGCTTCTGGATTCATGTGGTGTCCACTCCTACTTTCTTGTTGCCTGATGTAGAGAAGTGTAGAATTTATTTTCATCTACTGATGTGGCTACCCAAAAACTCTCTAATGCAATTCATAAGAAATTTGAGAAGGACCACATGTACCGGCATATTCAAATTCAGCAGTATTTTCTATTCTAAATATTTGTTTAACTTTTTCTGGGAACCTTAATAAGGCAGAATGTTAAAATATCCATTTTTTTTTACATAATACATACTGTATGCCCTACATTGAATAACACTGGTATAGTATTGACATTGTTCTGTATACTACCATTAAATTATTTTCAAATTAGATCTTATTGGCACCATCACTGAATATCCAATGGCATTTTTTTTAGCAAACTCCACTGTTACTTTTTAATATTACAATCTTACCTGATTTCCTGGGTTTTCCACCAGCTCCTGTGGAAAAGTACAATATGCTCACATACTTAATAATTAAGATTGTATTTGCAAATGAATCTCAAATTAGGGTAATTTTCTATGCCTACAAACCTAAAATCACATCTTATACATCTAATGTTTGTAGCTTATAGCATAACACCAGGTACACCAGGTATATAACAGTGTCTTAATAAGGTGTTGGGCTGCCATGAGCCACCAGAATAACTTCAGTGTACCTTGGTATATATTCTACAAGTCCCTGGAACTGTACTAGAGGGACAGAACACTGTTACTCCAAATATTCCCTCATTTGGTGTTTGGATGATGGTGGTGGAGAAAGTTAACATGTAGGTCTAAAGTGTCCCATAGGTGTTCAATTGGTGACTGTGAAGGCCATAGATATGGGCTCTGTGGTTGCATTGTCATCCTGGAAGAGGCCACTCTCATTATTATTATTATTATTATTATTATTATTATTATTATTATTATTATAGAAACCTTCACATAATGTGTGCATCCCCTTTAACAGAACAAGCAGGCCCAAAACATGCCATCACAATGACCCCACAGCAAAATAGAGCCACTGTTTTTTCCTTTTGTCACCTGTTTGTATATTTGAAAAAGTAAATTAAATTTCCTTACCTACTCCCACTCCACCAGGACCATAACCTAGACCAACTCCACCAGGACCAATTCCTCCAGGACCAACTCCTCCTGGTCCCACTCCTGGACCAACTCCAGCTGGGCCAACTCCTCCTGGTCTGGTTCCTCCTGGACCAACTCCACCAGGACCAATTCCTCCAGGACCAACTCCTCCTGGTCCCACTCCTGGACCAACTCCAGCTGGGCCAACTCCTCCTGGTCTGATTCCTCCTGGACCAAATCCACCTGGACCAACTCCACCTGGACCAATTCCTCCAGGACCAACTCCGCCTCCCACTCCTGGACCAACTCCAGCTGGGCCAACTCCTCCTGGACCTAATCCTCCTAGACTGGTGCCACCTGGACCAACTCCTCCTGGTCTGATTCCTCCTGGACCAACCCCGGCTGGACCAATTCCTCCTGGACCAACTCCACCTGGTATTACTCCTATTCCAACTCCAGGACCAACACCTCCTGGTCCACCAAAGCCTCCTACAGAAAAAAATTGGCAAATGTACATTTAGTCCAGACTGTTTATCCCCTTCACCTGTTGTATTTTCTCTTGAAGAAAAACCACAATATTATGTCAGTTAAAAAGTACTGACCCAATTTTGGAGGTTTCCCACTGATGGCTATAAAAAGAAACCAAAATATGGTATTTTGCTAGGTTGCTATAAATATGCTTAAATTGCATATATTAATATTCTACAACCACAATAGCAGAGATAAAAACATAAAAGCAATATTGCATTATATCATTCTAAGACTTTATATTAACCACGCCTCAAATAAAATCAATTAGTTGTTGTTTTTTGTTTTTTTTAGTTTTACAGAATGCTATTAACTATTCATAAACTGTACACTTATCTCTCACTCTAGTTAAGGGATAAGTACTTGGTCATTCTCACCTTGTCCAAGTCTACCAGGGACAACACCACCAGTTCCAAGTCCACCAGGGCCAACACCACCAGTTCCAAGACCACCTGGACCAATCCCTCCAGGTCCAATTCCTGCTCCAAGAGTACCAGGACCAAGACCTAGTCCTCCAGCACCTAATCCAGTTCCAACACCCCTCCCTCCATAAACAAGGTGCCAAATATTCTCTTAAGTTTTTCAATGGAAAAGTAATGACATTCAATTCGTGGACTTTCAGTGTTACAACAATAAAAGCATCAAACTCACCAGGCCCTGCACCTCCAGGCACAAGTCCTCCTAGTCCACTACCTCCAAGAGCACCAGTTCCAAGTCCCTGAGCACCATACCCTGCCCCAGGAAAGTATAAATTTATTAATGACACATTTACTATATTAAAGTTTTTATACATATTAGTGAATATTAAATATAGAAAATCTGCTGAAAAGTTGCCTTGTGTACTCTGTATAAGGAAATATCATCCATATAATTGCTATAGAATGGCTGACTTTAATCTCACCTGTTTTTGGAGGCTTCCCAGCAGCTCCTGATTTTAAAAAATAAAAAATAAAAAAAATAGTGTGTGTCATGTGAGAATAAGAATAATTGGCTCAGTCTGAAATTATTCAAGTTTTTATACCTAACCAGGTATCAACGCATGAGAAACACAAAGTAGAAGAAATAATACAGTAGTTGGTAAAGAGAAAAAATTAATTGGCTTGAAGTCTGTTTGATCTTTTTTTGGGAAACTGTCATAAGCTACTAAAATAATTCTATAATTGAAATTAATTTAGCAGTTCATTTTGCGGCGGCACGGTGGTGTAGTGGTTAGCGCTGTCGCCTCACAGCAAGAAGGTCCTGGGTTCGAGCCCCGGGGCCGGCGAGGGCCTTTCTGTGTGTAGTTTGCATGTTCTCCCCGTGTCCGCATGGGTTTCCTCCGGGTGCTCCGGTTTCCCCCACAGTCCAAAGACATGCAGGTTAGGTTAACTGGTGACTCTAAATTGACCGTAGGTGTGAATGTGAGTGTGAATGGTTGTCTGTGTCTATGTGTCAGCCCTGTGATGACCTGGCGACTTGTCCAGGGTGTACCCCGCCTTTCGCCCGTAGTCAGCTGGGATAGGCTCCAGCTTGCCTGTGACCCTGTAGAAGGATAAAGCGGCTAGAGATAATGAGATGAGTTCATTTTGCATTGAGCTATAGCCTGAATATGAATCTCAGAAATGTATGAATAACAATTTGCCTTATATATAATGATTTTTGAAATTGTCTATAAACTACTTTTCATTCAGTTACATTTTTGGCATCTAGCTATTATTCATGATTTTCTTGACACATATTCTGTTTGATTTAAAAAAAAGCTATCAAAAATATTTGTCGAAGCGCTTACTATAATGTCAATGTATCTGTTAATTGTATCCTGTTAAAGGTTTAGCACACCCAACTTAAACCATCCCTGTTTATCCAATGCTTTACAAGATCTACAGTAAAACTCTTGCTGCTGTTTTTTTGTGGAATTTAAGTCAATCTGATCTAACTTGATCTGATCCAAGCCCTTCAGTATTGACCACTGGCCTTGCTTTCAGATTTGACAACTTTGAGAACAGGACTTCCAGGACTGAAAGCGCCTGATCCAATGCCCCCGGGACCAAACCTACAAGATCCAGAGCCAGTACCCACATGGCCAACAGGTTCAGAGCTAGTATACACACAACGAAGCCCACCATATCATGTAATTTAGTGTGTTACCCTCAATATACTGTATGGGGGTCTTTGGGGGAATTACAGGACAGCCCTTCGAAAGAGAGTTTACAGTGAAATTTTAGATGTGAATTTTTTTATGTAACTTGTCTAACAGAATTTCCACAAACCTGCTCCAAATCTTCCAGTTCCCAAGCCACCAACACCTATTCCACCAGTTCCAAGACCTCCAGTGAATGGCCCACCAGTTCCAGGACCTGTACCATAACCACCTGGGCCTACTCCTCCTGTACCAGTACCAGGAACAAATGCTCCAGTTCCAAGTCCTGGCCCACCACTACCAGAACCAAATGCAGTACCTGCTGTACCAGGACCTATATCATAATTAAAAAAAAAAAAGTGTGTCTTGCTTTGATTTAACTTCAGTATATTGTCTTTAAATAAATGAAATTTATATTTTAAAAATAATGTATGGCCATAATAGTTAAGTATAAAGAATATAGTATGCCACTTACCGGCTGTCTTTCCTGGCTTGTAACCAGGAAACCTCCCTGGTAGTAAAATACATTGTAATGGAGGAAATATTTATTTTTATAGAATATATGAGTTTGTACATGTTTTTCCTGTGTTTACTATTGTACATGGCAAGGCTACGAATGTAAAAATGCTAGAATTGTTTTTTCAAATAACATACAGTATATGCTGAAGACATAAACAAGATATCTGCTCGACATACAGTATATGTGCCAAACGCTAAAATATTAACTAAATCATTTTTAAAAAATTAGAGAAAATTTATATTAGCATATTTAGTGTTTATTAAAAGGAAATATCTACCACCTCCCACTCCAGGACCAGTGCCAAATCCTGGTCCAGTTCCTAGTGCACCTCCAGGACCAGCACCAAGACCACTCCCTGGAAGGACCCCAGTTCCTATACCTCCAAGACCGAGTCCTATGCCAGGCCCTACCCCAGGCCTAATTCCAGTACCAAGTCCAGTTCCAAGACCCCCTATTGGACCAGCTCCAGCACCTTGTCCAAAACCAGGACCAATGCCAGTCCCTACCCCAGGCCCAGCCCCTCCTCCTCCTCCTGCAGCTGGTATGTAGACTCCTGCAACAGAGAACAAAAATCTTAGTCGATAATTATTAAATTATTTGGAGTGATGAATGATAGAGAAAAGAAAATGTAGGGAATGTATACATTTCAAATGTACTCATTTTAAAAAACATCTGGAACATATAAGTTACCATTATTGTCATTACACATGTGTACAGTATTGAATTTTGTGTATATCCCAGAAGGATGCTGGGGTCAGCGTGCAGGGCGAGCTTGCTGAAGGGCCTATAATTGGTAGCTTACATTTAGCAACCCATTCCTCTGGTTACCTGCTCATACAATAACATTCCACCAGCTACCTGCCAGCCCACTGCCATTTCACTACTTACCTGCTGGTCCAGTACAATTCTTCCAGTTACCTGCTGACCCACTAACATTCCACCAGTTACCTGCTGGTCTACTGCCATTTCACCACTTACCTGCTGGCCCAGTACAATTCTTCCAGTTACCTGCTGACCCACTAATATTCCACCAATTACTTGCCATTCCCACTACTATACTTCCAGTTACCTGCTGATACACTAATATCCCACCAGTTACCTGCTGATCAATGGCCATTTCACCACTTACCTGCTGGCCCAGTACAATTCTTCCAGTTACCTGCTGACCTACTAATATTCCACCAGTTACCTGCTGGTCTACTGCCATTTTACCACTTAGCTGTTGGTCTAGTATGATTCTTCCAGTTACCTGCCGACCCACTAACATTCCACCAGTTACCTGCTGGTCTACTGCCATTTCACCACTTACCTGCTGGTCTAGTACAATTCTTCCAGTTACCTGCTGACCCACTAATACCCCACCAATTACCTGCTGGTCAATGGCCTTTTCACCACTTACCTGCTGGTCCAGTACAATTTTTCCAGTTACCTGCCGACCCACTAACATTCCACCAGTTACCTGCTGGTCTACTGCCATTTTGCCACTTACCTGTTGGCCCAGTATGATTCTTCCAGTTACCTGTCGATCCACTAATATTCCACCAGTTACCTGCTGGCCAATGGCCATTTCACCACTTACCTGCTGGTCCAGTACAATTCTTCCAGTTACCTGCTGACCCACTAATATCCCACCAGTTACCTGCTGGTCATTGGCCATTTCACCACTTACCTGCTGGTCCAGTACAGTTCTTCCAGTTACCTGCTGACCCAGTAATATCCCACCAGTTACCTGCTGGTCAATGGTCATTTTAACACTTACCTGCTGGCCCAGAACAATTCTTCCAGTTACCTGCTGACCCACTAACATTCCACCAGTTATCTGCTGGTCTACTGCCATTTTACCACTTAACTGTTGGCCCAGTATGATTCTTCCAGTTACCTGTCGACCCACTAACATTCCACCAGTTACCTGCTGGTCTACTGACATTTTACCACTTACCTGCTGGCCGAGTACAATTCTTCCAGTTACCTGCTGACCCACTAATATCCCACCAGTTACCTGCTGGTCTACATCCATTTTACCACTTAGCTGTTGGCCCAGTATGATTCTTCCAGTTACCTGCCGACTCACTAACATTCCACCAGTTACCTGCTGGTCTACTGCCATTTCACCACTTACCTGCTGGCCCAGTGCAATTCTTCCAGTTACCTGCTGACCCACTAATATCCCACCAGTTACCTGCTGACCCACTATCATTCTTCCAGTTACCTATTGACCCACTATTACTTGAATAACAAGGCCAGTTCTTAGAATTTACACCTTTCATAAGGGTACTATCCTCCTCCAGGTCCATAGAACTTTAAACACTCAATGTTACATGAACATCTGGAACAAAAAAGTTTATCCTGTAATTAATATTTTAAGGATTAATTTTTATCAAATTATGAAAATTATAGTCTTCAGCTAGGTATCTGTGACATTAGAGTTAATATCTATGGGAACATGTCTTCTCATCTACTATACAGTTTTAGAAAACAAACAAACAAAAAACCCTTTCTAGAGTTCTTCAATGGTTCCTTGGATGGTTAAGGGTCTATATTTTCCAGAAAGGGTTGTAACTGCTATATACTCTGAGTAAGAAACACTCAGGTTCTTTGAAGAACCTTTAATGATCACTCCTCCAGAAAGACAACTGAAGACCCTGAAGTGTATGTAAATAATTTCTTTTTCGAATAGTATATGATACCTTGAGAACAGTATACCTGTAGTTTGTTACTAGATAACAATCTCTTCATTCATGAGCATATATATTGGAATAATTCATTTTTTGAATTGAAAAAGGTGATTGAATGAAGTTCTGGTGAAATCTGATTTAGCTTCTTAATGTACTCTATGAAATCTCTAAACTGCATCCAGTGATGCACCTGTAAATAAACAATTAAAGGTGCCTTCTATTTTACATTCTGTAGTGGTAGCAATGTACACAGATGTCCTCCATTTTACATTTTACGAATTGGTAAGTTGCATAAAAAAGTGCAACAATTCAATATTAGTTCAGTGGGCTTACAAGACTTTAAAGAGCCTTGTCTCGAGTTTGTAGAAATGCACTAAAATAATGATCCAGAATGCTGAAAAAAAATGAATTTGAAAATGATTTAGGTGGTGCGTTCATAATCTAGAATGTCATTACAGCGGGAAAAAAAAAAGATTTTTTGTTTTTATTTCTTCCAGCTCCCTGTTCTCTTTCAAAATGTTAAGTGTAAAACCCTACTTTATTTTTAAAGTTCTTTTTGCTTGTGTTAACATAAGTCATTGGAGTTAAGCTCAGTGACTATGACTATTGGTTGAATCTGAAAGACAAAGTACTTGTCCCCCAAGAACTTGTCCTAAGGACCTTTAAATCTGCACTAGATTACATCAGTTTCTACCTGCTGCCAAAGATACACACAATCTAATTATAACAATTGGATCACTGTCTATAATAATGATTTGAGGGTGTTGTGTTTTACAGCATCTGGAAGATTTCACAGAGAGAAAGCCTGTTTGAGAAAGCACAAGACATCTTACCTCCTTGAAGTGAGGGTCTACACAGAGCCAGCAGGACAAATCCATGGAAGAGCAGCAGAGCTTTGCCCCTCGCCATCCTGCTCTGTAATACCCCTGTCCTTTAGCAACCTAGGGGTTTTATTCCCCCTCAAAACTCATAGCAGTACACCCATGCCTTGAAAAAGGAGGGAAATTGGAGTGGGATGTCTGTGTGTGTGTGTGTGTGTGTGTGTGTGTGTGTGTGTGTGTGTAATCAAGATGGGGGGTTGGACAAAGGTAAGGGTATGATTTACTAAATCATTACTACACCCAACATTGTGTCTATGAACATTTAACTTTTTTTTTCCTCTTTACTCCACCTCTGAGGCTCCCAAAATAATTTGTGCTTGGGAAACACATGACTGAAGAGGGGAAAAAAAAGAGACACAGAGAGAAGAGAGATAGAGTTTAAGAGAGAGTAAGATATCATTACATCAAAATAAAATCCATATATTGTATGCCAGATATTCTCATGAATTCCAAAAACATGCTATTTATTTATTTATTTATTTATTTATTTTACTTAATTGCTCCAGAGATGTACCAAAACAGATTTTTTTTTTTTTTTTGTATAAGCAAATTATCAATAGATCCAGACATGCTTATGCTGCTGCTTTACTGAATACTTCAAATCTATCACTTGGTCTCCTGGTATAATCGAACCTGGTATGGCAGGTTCGGTGCCTTTTGCAGTGATTCTAAGGGGTTTCCTGGAAAGGTATCACTTTTTTTTTATTCCTTGAGTTAAGTTTAATTTTTGCTGGTGATCTAGCTCTCCTTCTTTGGGCTGGGATCCTTCTTGCCAGAACCCAAGCTGTGTTTTTTCGGCTGTTGGCAAGACTAAAGATTAGGTCATTCTTGTATTGATAGACATTTTGAAATTGAACGTAAAACCGCATATATGTAGAGAGAGAGAGAGAGAGTCCCCACAAGGATAGAAATGGTGGTTTTTGACCCTATGGGGATATTTAGCTGGTCTCTACAAGGAAAACTAAAAGAAAATAAAAGATCCAAAAAATTTCCTTTTGGATGCTTGGATACTAAGGTTAGGATTGTATTTGGTTGTCGGTATAACATTAATTAGCTGCATTAATAATAATTATGTAAGTGAAACATCATAAGGCCTTTGTTATACAAACGACAGGCATGTTCTTCATTAAAGAGCCTAATGTACAACAAAAATAAAGCAACCAGAGCTGTAATGATGTAACCAATTACAAGTCCATCACAAGATGATTTTCTTCTGTGCTCCAAATCAAACATTTTTTAAACTGTCTTCCTTCCAAAAAGTAAAATCAACATACCATGTTAGCACCACATAGTGTAATTACAGATGTGCGAATGTCCATAAATTCACAAAGATGACTCTATTAATTTTGGTTGATGTGTTGCATTGGTAACATGCATACAGCAACAATATGATGCATTTGACAAACGAAAAGAGATTTTATACCTACAGTGGTGCTTGAAAGTTTGTGAACCCTTTAGAATTTTCTATATTTCTGCATAAATATGACCTAAAACATCATCAGATTTTCACACAAGTCCTAAAAGTAGATAAAGAGAACCCAGTTAAACAAATGAGACAAAAATATTATACTTGGTCATTTATTTATTGAGGAAAATGATCCAATATTACATATCTGTGAGCGGCAAAAGTATGTGAACCTCTAGGATTAGCAGTTAATTTGAAGGTGAAATTAGAGTCAGGTGTTTTCCATCAATGGGATGACAATCAGGTGTGAGTGGGCACCCTGTTTTATTTAAAGAACAGGGATCTATCAAAGTCTGATCTTCACAACACATGTTTGTGGAAGTGTATCATGGCATGAACAAAGGAGATTTCTGAGGACCTCAGAAAAAGCATTGTTGATGCTCATCAGGCTGGAAAAGGTTACAAAACCATCTCTAAAGAGTTTGGACTCCACCAATCCACAGTCAGACAGATTGTGTACAAATGGAGGAGATTCAAGACCATCGTTACCCTCCCTAGGAGTGGTTGACCAACAAAGATCACTCCAAGAGCAAGGCGTATAATAGTCGGCGAGGTCACAAAGGACCCCAGGGTAACTTCTAAGCAACTGAAGGCCTCTCTCACATTGGCTAATGTTAATATTTGTGAGTCCACCATCAGGAGAACACTGAACAACAATGGTGTGCATGGCAGGGTTGCAAGGAGAAAGCCACTGCTCTCCAAAAACAACATTGCTGCTCGTCTGCAGTTTGCTAAAGATCACGTGGACAAGCCAGAAAGCTATTGGAAAAAATTTTGTGGACGGATGAGAACAAAATAGAACTTTTTGGTTTAAATGAGAAGCATTATGTTTGGAGAAAGGAAAACACTGCATTCCAGCATAAGAACCTTATCCCATCTGTGAAACATGGTGGTGGTAGTGTCATGGTTTGGGCCTGTTTTGCTGCATCTGGGCCAGGACAGCTTGCCATCATTGATGGAACAATGAATTCTGAATTATACCAGTGAATTCTAAAGGAAAATGTCAGGACATCTGTCCATGACCTGAATCTCAAGAGAAGGTGGGTCATGCAGCAAGACAACGACCCTAAGCACACAAGTCGCTCTCCTAAAGAATGGTTAAAGAAGAATAAAGTTAATGTTTTGGAATGGAATGGCCAAGTCAAAGTCCTGACCTTAATCCAATGGAAATGTTGTGGAAGGACCTGAAGTGACTAGTTCATGTGAGGAAACCCACCAACATCCCAGAGTTGAAGCTGTTCTGTACGGAGGAATGGGCTAAAATTCCTCCAAGCCGGTGTGCAGGACTGATCAACAGTTACCGCAAACGTTTAGTTGCAGTTATTGCTGCACAAGGGGGTCACACCAGATACTGAAAGCAAAGGTTCACATACTTTTGCCACTCACAGGTACGTAATATTGGATCATTTTCCTCAATAAATAAATGACCAAGTATAATATTTTTGTCTCATTTGTTTAACTGGGTTCTCTTCATCTACTTTTAGGACTTGTGTGAAAATCCGATGATGTTTTAGGTCATATTTATGCAGAAATATAGAAAATTCTAAAGGGTTCACAAACTTTCAAGCACCACTGTGTATATATATATATATATATATATATATATATATATATATATATATATATATATATATATATATACACACAAGACAATTCTTATTTTTGCATACAGACTTTACAAAACACACTGGCATCCAAACGCAGACAGTTTTAAACCAAGACGTCTGGCCTGTGTGAGGACTGATAAGTTAAGTCAGTTAGTTATTGGCCATTGCATGAAGTGACTTCGCCAATGTCTAATGTGCCTTTAATAAAGCGTTGGATTTGCAATGGAGTAGGCCTGAGGCTTTCACAATGCTGTAATTCCTTAACGCAAAACAGTGTAATACCTTAATTGGACACAAAAGCTGCTTTTATTGCCTTGCGTGAAACATGATTGAAACCATTTTTACGTACAGTTTGATGGAGCAGCATAGTTATGCGATGAAATAATTGCAGAATAAAAAAAACAACAGGGGAAAGGGGTCTACAAAGAAGATATACATTTCTCTCCCAGGGTGATAAGCTGCAGTGAGTATGTGGAGAAAAAAAAGAAAAGAAAAAAACACAAAAAGTGTAAGGTTTGGAAATGAAGCTATGAAACCACCATGACGTGATTATAAATTTGGTGAAAGGTGCAGCATGTTTACGAATTCAGTGATTATGTTGTGTCCAGCAATAAAGAGATAAAGACACAGTAAGACTTATTCTAAATATTACACCCAGTATGTAGCATATAGGTTCATTATAATAATCTTATACAACCCCGATTCCAAAAAAGTTGGGACAAAGTACAAATTGTAAATAAAAACGGAATGCAACGATGTGGAAGTTTCAAAATTCCATATTTTATTCAGAATAGAACATAGATGACATATCAAATGTTTAAACTGAGAAAATGTATCATTTAAAGAGAAAAATTAGGTGATTTTAAATTTCATGACAACAACATATCTCAAAAAAGTTGGGACAAGGCCATGTTTACCACTGTGAGACATCCCCTTTTCTCTTTACAACAGTCTGTAAACGTCTGGGGACTGAGGAGACAAGTTGCTCAAGTTTAGGGATAGGAATGTTAACCCATTCTTGCCTAATGTAGGATTCTAGTTGCTCAACTGTCTTAGGTCTTTTTTGTCGTATCTTCCGTTTTATGATGCGCCAAATGTTTTCTATGGGTGAAAGATCTGGACTGCAGGCTGGCCAGTTCAGTACCCAGACCCTTCTTCTATGCAGCCATGATGCTGTAATTGATGCAGTATGTGGTTTGGCATTGTCATGTTGGAAAATGCAAGGTCTTCCCTGAAAGAGACGTCATCTGGATGGGAGCATATGTTGCTCTAGAACCTGGATATACCTTTCAGCATTGATGGTGTCTTTCCAGATGTGTAAGCTGCCCATGCCACATGCACTAATGCAACCCCATACCATCAGAGATGCAGGCTTCTGAACTGAGCACTGATAACAACTTGGGTCGTTCTTCTCCTCTTTAGTCCGAATGACACGGCGTCCCTGATTTCCATAAAGAACTTCAAATTTTGATTCGTCTGACCACAGAACAGTTTTCCACTTTGCCACAGTCCATTTTAAATGAGCCTTGGCCCTGAGAAGACGTCTGCGCTTCTGGATCATGTTTAGATACGGCTTCTTCTTTGAACTATAGAGTTTTAGCTGGCAACAGCGGATGGCACGGTGAATTGTGTTCACAGATAATGTTCTCTGGAAATATTCCTGAGCCCATTTTGTGATTTCCAATACAGAAGCATGCCTGTATGTGATGCAATGCTGTCTAAGGGCCCGAAGATCATGGGCACCCAGTATGGTTTTCCGGCCTTGACCCTTACGCACAGAGATTCTTCCAGATCCTCTGAATCTTTTGATGATATTATGCACTGTAGATGATGATATGTTCAAACTCTTTGCAATTTTACACTGTCGAACTCCTTTCTGATATTGCTCCACTATTTGTCGGCACAGAATTAGGGGGATTGGTGATCCTCTTCCCATCTTTACTTCTGAGAGCCACTGCCACTCCAAGATGCTCTTTTTATACCCAGTCATGTTAATGACCTATTGCCAATTGACCTAATGAGTTGCAATTTGGTCCTCCAGCTGTTCCTTTTTTGTACCTTTAACTTTTCCAGCCTCTTATTGCCCCTGTCCCAACTTTTTTGAGATGTGTTGCTGTCATGAAATTTCAAATGAGCCAATATTTGGCATGAAATTTCAAAATGTCTCACTTTCACATTTGATATGTTGTCTATGTTCTATTGTGAATACAATATCAGTTTTTGAGATTTGTAAATTATCGCATTCTGTTTTTATTTACAATTTGTACTTTGTCCCAAGAGCGGCATGGTGGTGTAGTGGTTAGCGCTGTCGCCTCACAGCAAGAAGGTCCGGGTTCGAGCCCCGTGGCCGGCGAGGGCCTTTCTGTGCGGAGTTTGCATGTTCTCCCCGTGTCCGCGTGGGTTTCCTCCGGGTGCTCCGGTTTCCCCCACAGTCCAAAGACATGCAGGTTAGGTTAACTGGTGACTCTAAATTGACCGTAGGTGTGAATGTGAGTGGGAATGGTTGTCTGTGTCTATGTGTCAGCCTTGTGATGACCTGGCGACTTGTCCAGGGTGTACCCCGCCTTTCACCCGTAGTCAGCTGGGATAGGCTCCAGCTTGCCTGCGACCCTGTAGAACAGGATAAAGCGGCTACAGATAATGAGATGAGATGAGACTTTGTCCCAACTTTTTTGGAATCGGGGTTGTATATTGTCAAATCACTACATAACGTAACATGGAGAATGAAGTAGTTTTCCTTATGGGGACCAGCTCAAGGTCCCCACATGGTCAAAACTCTCAGATATTCCATATGGAGATCATTTGATCCCCACCCAGATATATAAACATGTCTCTCACACACACACACACACACACACACACACGTTTGTCTCACTATCCTTGTGAGGACCTTCCATTGACATAATTATTATTGCAGTTAATTAATGCTGTGCCTGCACCTAAACCTAACCTTAACCTCAGTAATGAAAAGGAAACTTTTTGGCTCTTATTTATTTATTTATTTATTCATTTATTTAGTTGTTTGTTTGTTTAAATGTTTTGTTTTAAAACAAACACAACAGCAATTTCCTTATTGGGACCATCCAAATGTCGAAATTGTCAGATTTTACTATCCTTGTGGGGACATTTGGTCCTCAGTAGTATATAAACACACACACACACACACACACACACACACACACACACACACACACACACACACACACACACTTCGGTGTTGTGTGCCCAGTGCCTTGCTCTCTTTGCCAGCTCAGAGAGGCATATCATGGTTATGAATAAAACTGTTGATTGAAATGCGCCTATTTTCAGTTTACCTCATGTCTACCTTACGTTTACCTAATGTCTGCTGTCTATATAAGGATCTACATGCTGCCTGCTTACTCTCCCACAGACGACTCTCACCATTTAACAAGGCTTGGGGAATGTGGATTGTTTTTCAACAGGATATCAGAACTTGGTCTCGGGGCCCCTTTAGATAAGTTGGCACAAATGTAACTTTTCTCAGGTCAAATCTAGTGCAAATTTCAGACAGAAATCAATAATACACGCATGAATGAACTAATGAGGCGCTCCAGGAAGACCAGTCTGATGAATTCTGTAAAAAGCCAAAAATGACAAAAAAATCATTGTTTGACTAAAAAAATTACCTTTTCTGCCTTATAGCTCAATGATGACAAAATTGTAGCTTAATGATGGATGGAGGACGTGGTGTCTACATCAGTGTCGGGCAGTTTGAACTCTGACCTCAGTAGCATTAGAAAACGAACCTTAATCACCATTTTGAGCTGGCTTACGTCACTGATTTATCTCTAAACTTGCTGAGTGGAATCTTGCATACACCTCTCCCCTTTAAAGCAATTAACCAGGAAATTTTGAAATTATGGGGTTCACTGTAGGTGTTCAAGAAGGAAATTGGACTTGCTTGAAATTTTTGAAGACATTTCACCTCTCATCCAAAAGGCTTCTTCAGTTCTGTCTGACTAGTGAGGAGTTCCAGGTATTCATCCTCTAGTTGACCAAAAGAGTTGTTGAGGTCACATGGGTTGTTGAGTCATCCTGTAGGTGTTAGGGTCACTGGAGGCTAGGTGTGAATGGTATAGAGATCTTGCATGTGACGTCACAGCCGATCCAGATTGTAACAGACGCCCTCTTGTCGGTCAAACGCCATATTTCCGCCTTCTACTTCTACTTCTGGTTCTGCTTCTACTTCTACCTTTTCTTCTGGAAAACCCTACTATATACAATTCTACTACAACAGCTGCGGCTACAAGCTCTCCCTACCTGTGCACGTTTTTTATGTTTTTTGTGTGTATTTTTGCGTGTTGTTCGTCTGTACCGGACTTCAATATCCACTACAATTGGATATTCAATACAATTGGACAAGTGGATATTCCACTACAACATCCACTACATTCTATTCTATTCTATTCTATTCTATTCTATTCTATTCTATTCTATAATCGGCTGGTCAGTGCTATACTAGATACTACTGATATATCTAGTATCAGTACTAGTAATACTTAAGTGACTTACCCGTCCAATGAGGATTGTTATTTTCTTGTTTACAAGATGCCACATCTGAGGGCGGCTGACAAATCCTGAATTTCTGTAAAGATAACTGTCCAGAGATTTATAAGCACGCAGTGCTTCACCACTGAACAGCGAGGGAAAGTTAATGAGGTAATTATGCACGTCTGGGTATTCCACCTCTGGCAGTTCAATATCCACTGACACGGTCGTGAAAACTACGTCCGGTAATCGATAAGGGTCACTAATCTGTAGGTTGTTTATTTTAGGCATATATCTAGTTATCTGTTCATTAGAAAAATGAGCCGTGTAGTCCGTCGGTTGAAATTTATCCATTTTGTACACGAGTGCAGCAGTATTCAGCGGTGTTTTTTACCGACAAGATGGCGGCTGTGTACTTTCCGGTCACGTGACTGCAAGATCTCTATTAGCAGCCTAGAGAGTTGTTAGGGTGATCTGTGGGTTGTTGGCTCTCTCTGCCATCATGTGAGTCATTGAAGTCAGTTGGGTTTTGGTGTGGATGTGTATTCAGCTTTCTGGGAAATGTGCCAAGGACTGCATTGTATAAGTGGTGTCTCAGACCACCTCATCTGTTCAGTGATGGATGTTCCAGGTTGACGAAGATGGCTTCTTTTACTTCTTTAGCACCTACAGTTTACTATGACCTGGATGACTGAGAACCACAGACAAATTACGGGGTTATGAAATGTCATCATTATACATTAATACAATGTGCTCTAGACAAAAAATTAAGTGGACTTTAGCTTAACAAACATGCTAAAGTTGTAACATCAGTCCATTGAGCCATTTCCCTGGGTGTGGCCATGATGGATTAGCCAGATACATGGATGTATTAGAAGATAAAAACGAGGGTGGTGCTGCGTGATGTAGGATTCTGCACGTCTTCCTTATTCTGTCCTGGATCCAAGATGTTTGGCGAACTGGCTTCATCAAGTAAAGCGAGAAAACTTTACTCCTGGAAAAAGCAGCAAATTGTGCAGTGAGCATTTTACAAAAGATTGTTTTGTGGAGGACTTGGATGAAAAAAAAATCACTGGGAAGAAGCGAGACACGAGGCAGAAATGACAACCGAAGCCAGACGTGAACCCGACTTTGTTTCACTACAAAACACCGGCAGCACAACAGCATACCATGTCATGTATCAGACGGAAGGAAGATAAGCAGGTCTATATATATTTTTAAAAATAAACAGGCAATAAACTAGCCAGTACTTTATTTTGATTCCTTTTCTAATACTGCATTGCCATAATTTTTGTGGTGAAATGCAAACAAATTGACCGAGAAGTCATGTTAGATCATAATATTATACTATAGTCTAGTATAGCATGCATTTGTACACCTCTGCTGTGCTCGCAGAAAATGACATCACGCATGATGGAGTTATGGCGGCCTCCCTGACAAAAAAATAGTCCCGTCTATTTTCATCACTTTAGTGGTTAGATCATTAAAGATAAATTCAACATGCAACTTTTTTAAAGGACAGGCGTAAAGACCAACTTTTAGTTCAATTTGTTTATTTGCGAGATATTTCCTTTAAACAACGTGATATCAAAGCGTTAACTGTCCATTAAAGCAAAAGAAATTTTAAGAAAAAAGATGTTTCCAAGTGAAGCGTGAACTTATCCATAGAATTGGCTGGAGCTAGTCTGAATTATTTTCAAACTTCACTGCTTCTTTACCTTCTGGTTCTCTGTGTTCTACCACTCGACTAGTCAACAACTTCATAGTGGCCACTAGTCTATGAAACACCACTGTTAGATATTCTTTAGCACATTTACTTTAAGAAAATCTGAACACATTTCACTAAACCACTGTAGAAGTGTTTTATTATAATTCTAAACTTGCCTGGGTGTTGTGTAGAGATCAGGTAAGGTAAATAAGGAGACAGTTTAACAAATGTTAGTGTAAAAGCAGTCTGTTTAAAGACATTTTAATTGCTAGCTTGCTAGCGATGTATGATTTCCACGTGCAGTGAATGTCATGCTTTGATCAAGTTGTTGGTTATGTGCTATACAGTACCAGTCAAAAGTTTGAACACATTTTCTCTTTTAACCCTTTGATGCAAAACATGGGTCAAAAGTGACCCGGCTGAATTTTTATCTTCTATATCTTTGCAATAAATGAATTCCATCATTCAGTATTCAAGGTATTCCTCAATTAACTTGTTTTTGATCATCATACTTCCTTATTTTATTTTTTCCTTTCTTACTTTTTGAATAAAAACCCTTTTTGTATCACTACCCTTCTAATGCACAACATGGGTCAAAAACGACCTGCATTCATTTTCCAGGTTATTTCATGTATGGCTGAGTGTTTCTATGATATACTTTTGAAATAAATTCATTTTGTCATTTACTTTTCCAAATATGCAGTAAATATCTTGTTTTTGTTTAGCACAAATCATCATTTTTATTTTTCCTTTCTTAAGTTATGAACAAGCACAGCTTTTGTAATTCTACATCAAGTTTACACACATGGGTCAGAACCGACCCGCATACATTTACTCCAGCGTTTGGTGGGAACTGTGAATTGTGCTTGTGTCCGACATTTCACAGCTCAGCACAGCGCCCTTTGCCCATCTAATACATGTAAGTAATGTTTTTCAATTGTTCTAACATTACCTCATCTCATCTCATTATCTCTAGCCGCTTTATCCTGTTCTACAGGGTCGCAGGCGAGCTGGAGCCTATCCCAGCTGACTACGGGCGAAAGGCGGGGTACACCCTGGACAAGTCGCCAGGTCATCACAGGGCTGACACATAGACACAGACAACCATTCACACTCACATTCACACCTACGGTCAATTTAGAGTCACCAGTTAACCTAACCTGCATGTCTTTGGACTGTGGGGGAAAACAGAGCACCCGGAGGAAACCCACACGGACACGGGGAGAACATGCAAACTCCGCACAGAAAGGCCCTCGCCGGCCACAGGGCTTAAACCCGGACCTTCTTGCTGTGAGGCGACAGCGCTAACCACTACACCACCGTGCCGCCCTTCTAACATTACCTTAGAAAAAAATTTATTATGTTTAGGTTACCTTGAGAGTGAGTAGATTACTTGTCAGAAAGTTACAAGTAATTACTATTAGCTACCTAGCTGTTGACATATCCTACTTTAGTTAGCTAATTTTATTGTAGTTGGCTTAGCTAACTACATAGTTAATAAATAAATAACTGGCCCCATTCACTGCTCATTACTTGAAACAAATTATTATAGTATTAAGACATTTAATTTTAAATCACACTTGGATGACCCGTGTGTAGTAATATAAAAAGTATTTTTGTTCATAAAGTAGGAAAGAAAAAATTAAATTAAAGATTTGTCGTAATTAAAAACAAGATATTTAAAGAATATTTGGAATATTCAATCATAAAATAAATTGATTTCAAAAGATAGAGCAAAGAAAAAATCAGTCAGCATGAAATAACCTGGGGCGGCACGGTGGTGTAGTGGTTAGCGCTGTCGCCTCACAGCAAGAAGGTCCTGGGTTCGAGCCCCGGGGCCGGCGAGGGCCTTTCTGTGTGGAGTTTGCATGTTCTCCCCGTGTCCGCGTGGGTTTCCTCCGGGTGCTCCGGTTTCCCCCACAGTCCAAAGACATGCAGGTTAGGTTAACTGGTGACTCTAAATTGAGCGTAGGTGTGAATGTGAGTGTGAATGGTTGTCTGTGTCTATGTGTCAGCCCTGTGATGACCTGGCGACTTGTCCAGGGTGTACCCCGCCTTTCGCCCGTAGTCAGCTGGGATAGGCTCCAGCTTGCCTGCGACCCTGTAGAAGGATAAAGCGGCTAGAGATGATGAGATGAGATGAGATGAAATAACCTGGAATATGAATGCGGGTCATTTTTGACCCATGTTGTGCATTAGAAGGGGTGTGCATATGTTTTGCATCAAAGGGTTAATTCAATGTTTTTATTTATTTTTATGAATTAAAAGTCACTTCATGTCTTAAAGTAATGATGGATGTCATTTCTCTTTACTTATTTGTTCGGTTCTTGACATACTGTAATACTGTATGGATTACTACAGTTGTGGAATAGGGCTATTTATTTATTTAGTATATTTATTATTTACTGTTTGATGATATGAACTGTATTAAGAAGGCAAGAAACTAGTCCACTAATTAACTTTTGACGAGGCACACCTGTTAATTGAAAAGCATTCCAGGTGACTACCTCATGAAGCTGGTTAAGATAACGCCAATAGTGTACAAAATGTCATCAAGGTAAATGTGGATACTTTGACAAACCTAAAATATGAAATATTTTGTTTAACACTTTTTTGTTTACCATATAATTCCATAGGCGGCATGGTGATGTAGTGGTTGGCACTGTCACCTCACAGAAAGAAGGTTCTGGGTTCGAGCCCAGTGGCCGACAAGGGCCTTTCTGTGTGGAGTTTGCATGTTTTCCCCGTGTCTGCATGGGTTTCCTCCCACAGTCCAAAGATATGCAGGTTAGGCTAATTGGTGGCTCTAAATTGACCGTGAGTGTGAATGGTTGTTTGAGTCTATGTATGTGTCAGCCCTGCGATGAGCTGGCGACTTGTCCAGGGTGTACCCTGCCTCTCACCCATGGTCAGCTGGGATAGGCTCCAGCTTGCCCTGCAACCCTGCACAGGATAAGCGGTTACAGATAAAACAAACATAATTCCATAGTTTTGATCTCTTCAGTATTGTTCTACAATGTAGAAAATTCTCAAAAAACAGAAAAACCTATGAATGAGTAGAGTGAAGGTATACAAACTTTTGACGGGTACTGTACATAAGTTAAATAGATTCATTTTGTAAATGGTCTAAATATAAGTTGTCCATGCACCTGCACCATCGCTGAAAACTGCAGAGGTCTAATGTGCCCATGTTTGAAAGCTAATCAAAAAATGTAAAACCCAGTTAATGAATCCAGTATTATGGCTGGATGGATGTCCTTCCTGAATAATCTATAGGTTATAAATAAAGGCTGGTATAGTGAGAGACATAGTTTTCATGGTAATATTTACTACTTCTGTAAACGCAAATGAAAGCAATAAATAGCCATTAGATTAGATTAGATTAGATTAGATTAGATTAGATTAGATTAGATTAGATTAGATTAGATAAAACTTTATTGATCCCTTTGGGAGGGTTCCCTCAAGATAATCAATGTGGACTTGGAATGGAATCTTTAAATTATAACATCTTTAATCTTTAATCTTGTGCATTTCCATTCTCCTTTTTCACTTTTGGGAGTAACCAGACTTTAAAAAGTTACTGAATAAGATACTCAAACGAGAAACATGTTTCAATTTTGAAAAATAAATCATAACCTAACATTTGCTGTGTTCATTTCTATACCTGTGTAACAGTTCCTGATGTAGGTGGAGCACAGAAGCACGGCAGGTGAGAGTTGATGGTTACGCAAACCACTTTATTTAGCTTTTCAGCTTGTTTGCTCACTCACTCACGCATTGTGGTCAGGGAGAGAGCTCCTTTTCTCTGCTCTCTCTCCTTTTATGCTCCATCCCTGTAACACACACACACACACACACACACACTAATTGACAGCAGGTGGAATTACTTAGCCACTTACCTTCCCTGACCCCGCCCTCCATCCACAGACTGCTGCTTGGCCACGCCCCTGCTGCCACATACCCCCACCACCTGACTCAGGCCAGGGAGCCGTCCGGCCTGAAGCTGACTCCCCCCTGACGGGACAGGAAGTCCACCACCACCATCTGCGCCCCCGGACTGTGGATCACCTCAAACTTAAATGGCTGGAGGGTGAGATACCAACGGGTGATCCGCACATTGGCATCCTTCATGCTGTGGAGCCACTGGAGGGGTGCGTGGGCTGAACAGAGCGTGAAAGGGCACCCCAGCAGGTAGTATCGGAGGGCGAGGACTGCCCACTTGATGGCGAGACACTCCTTCTCGATTGTGCTGTACTTGCTTTCGTGCATCGACAGTTTCTGGCTGATGTACAGCAGGGGGCACTCCTCGCCCTCCACCTCCTGGGACAAAATGGCCCCCAGCCCTCTGTCTGATGCATCAGTCTGCAAAATAAAGGGGAGAGAGAAGTCAGGGGAGTGTAAAAGTGGCCCCCCACACAGTGCAGCTTTTACCTCAGAGAAGGCCTGTTGGCACTGCTCTGTCCACTGGACCGGATCTGGAGCCCCCTTTTTAGTGAGATTGGTTAGTGGGCTGGTGATGTCTGAATAATTAGGTATAAACCTACGATAATAGCCAGCCAGCCCCAAGAACCGTCTCACCTCCTTTTTGGTCTTGGGCCTCAGGCAGGCCACAATCACTGCGGTCTTGTTAATTTGGGGATGCACTTGCCCATGGCCCAAGTGGAACCCCAGATACCGTACTTCCACCCGCCCAATCACACACTTTTTCAGGTTAGCTGTGAGGCCCGCTCGCCTCAGCGACTTTAGAACGGCCCTTAGGTGTTCCAAGTGCCACAGCCAATCATAACTGTAAATTATGATGTCGTCTAGATAGGCGGCCATGTAGGCAGCATGAGGGTGGAGGACCCTGTCCATATCCCACTGGAACATAGCAGGCGCCCCAAACAACCCAAAAGGGAGCGTGACAAATTGATGTAAACCAAATGGTGTGGAAAAGGCCGTTTTCTCTCGGGATAGAGGAGTCAAGGGGATCTGCCAATATCCCTTTGTTAGATCCAGTGTTGAATAAAAGTGAGCAGCGCCTAACTGATCAAGCAATTCATCAATGCAAGGCATTAGGTATGCGTCAAATTTAGACACCGTGTCAACCTTTCTGTAGTCCACACAGAACCGGACCGACCCGTCGGTCTTGGGAACCAGGACCACTGGGCTGCTCCAGTCACTGTGGGACCCCTCGATTATGCCCATTTCAAGCATAGCCTTGAGTTCGTCCCGAACCACCTTTTTCTTGTGTTCGGGCAATCGGTAAGGGCGGCTACACACTACCACCCCCGGGGGTGTTTCGATTTGGTGTTCTATGAGATGGGTATGACCAGGAAGGGGTGAGAACACATTGGAAAATTCCTTCTGCAACTTGGCTACCTCCGTGAGTTGGGCCAGTGAGAGGTGGTCTCCACAAGGGACCAGAGTGGTCCAAGATGTTATCCTTTTTACCTCCGCCTTCTCTGGGACTACCGATGCCAACGCCACGGGGACCCCCTCATTCCAGTGTTTTAAAAGGTTGAGGTGGTAGATTTGCAGTGCCCCGCCCCTATCTGTTCACTTCACCTCATAGTCGACGTCCCCAACTTGCTGTGTGACCTCAAAGGGCCCTTGCCACTTGGCGACTAATTTAGAACTCAACATGGGGAATAATACGAGCACTTTGTCTCCCAGTGTGAACTCTCTAAGGTGCGTGCCCCTGTAATACAGCCGGCTTTGACGTTCTTTTGCCTGCCGCAAATTCTCCTGGGTTAGGTGCATGAGAGTGTGGAGTTTTGCACGCAGGTCAAGAATGTACTGGATTTCATTTTTAATAAGTGAAGGTCCCTCCTCCCAATTTTCCCGTAGCACGTCCAGAATGCCACGCGGTTTACGCCCATATAATAATTCAAAGGGAGAAAACCCCGTGGAGGCTTGCGGGACCTCTCGTACTGCAAATAACAGGGGCTCGAGCCACTTATCCCAATTACGTACATCTTCACTTACGAATTTCTGGATTATGTTTTTGAGTGTTTGGTTAAATTGCTCTACTAAGCCATCCGTTTGTGGGTGATAGACACTGTTGCGGATAGACAATCCCCAGTAACCCATACAGTTTGCGCAGTGTGCATGACATAAATGAGGTGCCTTGGTCTGTCAGGATTTCTTTCGGAATCCCAACCCGGAAGATAAAGTGGAAGAGCGCTTCCACAATACTGCATGCTGAGATATTGTGGAGAGGCACTGCTTCCGGATATCGCATTGTATAGTCCACCAGAACTAAAATAAAGTGATATCCCCGTGCTGACTGATCTAATGGCCTGACAAGATCCATCCCAATTCGCTCAAACGGGGTCTCGATTAGAGGAAGAGGGCACAAAGGCGCTTTTGGAGTGGCCACGGGATTTACTAATTGGCATTCACGGCATGCCGCACACCACCGACGGACATCCCTGCAAATCCCTGGCCAATAGAACCAGGCCATTATTTGGGCTAGTGTTTTATCTTGCCCTAAATGTCCAGCCATGGGATTAAAGTGAGCCACATGGAATACGAGTTCCCTGTGGCTCTTTGGGATTAACAACTGGGTTATTCGTTCATGAGTTTGAGTGTCCTGTGTCACTCAGTACAATCTATCTTTAATAATAGCAAAATAGGGGAAAGTCGGTGCTGCGCTTGGCTGAAGAGTTTGACCATCGATTGCTCTCACTTGGTCAAACGCATGCTGCAGAGTCTCGTCTCACAACTGCTCTAATGGGAAATCCCCAAGGGAATCCCTGAGAGAGGGAGGAGGAGCGGGCTGCTCCTCACTCTGATGCGGTGTTGACATAGATGGCTCTGTGACAGCTTCTCCAGTCAATGCCACACCGGGATCTTCCCATGACCTACTAGTGCAGGACCCACTACATGTTAAATATTCCATTAGTTTTTTAAACCCTGGCCAATCAGTACCCAAAATTAACGAGTGGGTGAGACGAGGACTAACCGCTGCCTTTATTCTATGCATTTGGCCCCGGAATAGAATATGGACAGACACTAGAGGGTAATGGTGAACATCCCCGTGCACACACAACACTTTTACCGCTTGTGGTCCCCCCAATGCCTCACCTTGCACCAGGCGTTGGTGAATTGAGGTCTGATTGCAACCGTAATCCACCAAAGCGTGATATGTATCCCCTTGAATACTCATCGGTATGCGATACGTTCCGGCCTGATTGGAGGCGGTTTCTGGCATGTCAGGGATCCAGATTACAGCACCCACCTCCCTTGCGGAGCTCTGACTCTGGACATGTTCCGATTCCCCGCTGCGCTAGCACACCGGCCCAGGCTTTCCCTCTACACTGGTGTTATGGGTGTCACTCACCTGAGGGGGAGACAACACAGACACAGAAGAGGGAGATGGGAGGACACCACAAGTGTGACGGGCCAGCTGGGGAGGAGCCAGCTGCCACCTCCATGGCAGGGGAATGGGGTGGAGAGGGGGACAAGAGACGGGGGAGGGGAGAGAGAGAGAGAGAGAGAAGAGAAGCGAGGGGAGAGGCCTCATCTGCCTGCCATCGGCGCCGCCTCCAGATGGTCCTCCATCAGCTCAGTGGCTCATTCTAGCGACACAGGGCGCTGACACTGGACCCATTCCGCCATTCCTTCCAGAAGTCGAGAGATAAACTGTTCCAATGCCACCAGATCGATGATCTCATCAGCGTCGCGGTCTTCCGCCCTCAGCCACCGCCGGCAGGCGTCCCGGAGTTGCTGGCCGAATGCAAACGGCCGGCCGACCTCCTCCAGTGCCAGCGTCTGGAAGCGCTGGCAATGTTGCTCCGGGGAGCGGCCAAGCCGCTGCAGGATGGCCTTCCTCAGGTCAGCATAGATCAGTCGGCTGTCAGCAGGGAGCTGCTGTGCTGCGAGCTGCGCCTCGCCAGTCAGGAGTGGGAGGAGGCGCGCTGCGCACTGCTCCAGCGGCCACCCCCACGCCTTGGCTGCTTGCTCGAAGAAAGCGAGGAACGCTTCCAGATCGTCCTGCAATCCCATCTTCATGAGGGTGACGGCAGCGGTGGCCGATGGCCCTGCTGACGTGAGCAGATGCCGGAACACCTGGCGATCTTCCTGCTGGGCCAGCATCAAGGCTTCGAAGCATTGCTCCTGTTCCTTTCGGAGGGTGATCAGCACTTGATGCTGGTTCTGCTGGGTGGTAGCGAGGGCAAGGATGAGCTCTTCGAATGGGGAGGACTCTATGGGGTGGTTCCCTTCTGTGCCTCCTGGGTTTCAGCACCACTGTAACAGTTCCTGATGTGGGTGGAGCACAGAAGCACGGCAGGTGAGAGTTGATGGTTACACAAACCACTTTATTTAGCTTTTCTGCTTGCTTGCTTGCTTGCTTGCTTGCTCGCTCGCTCGCTCACTCACTTACTCACTCACACGTGCGTTGTGGTCGGGGAGAGAGCTCCTTTTCTCTGCTCTCTCTCTCCTTTTATGCTCCATCCCTGTAACAAACACACACACACACACACACACACACACATTAATTGACAGCAGGTGGAATTACTTAGTCACTTACCTTCCCCGACCCCGCCCTCCATTCACAGACTGCTGCTTGGCCACACCCCCGCTGCCACAACCTGCTTTCATCTAAGACATTTCTCAACAACGTTTCTACCAGAGGGGAACCATCAGGGCCTTCTAGGCCTTCAGAGAAGGCCCAAATATATCAGCATTTCAAATGTTATATTTAATTTCTTTTATTCTTTAATTGCTTTCATTCTTTCATAATTTCATGATAATTATTCTCTTCTAATTCTAATTCGGCCTCATTTTCTATCAAATGTGCTTCAGAAATGAAAGGGTTACTGTCCTGAAAAAATTAAAATCGAGTTATCCAATGAGATTTTTTTTGTTTGTTTGTTGTCTCTAGGCTGAGAAGAGTTTAGAGCTGCTCACTCATTGGTTTGCTACTTCATTGCCGGGACAGAAGGCCATGGCAGTATATGTTTATGTAGGAAATGACAGATGAATTAATCAATCAAATTTTGATTTACAGTGGGAGGGAACAAAAATTTATCGCCCTTAGCCTTCTTGATGGCCAACGTGAGCTTAACCGCGAGTCAGCGCCGTCAGCACAGCAGTGTAGTCACCTTCCAGCCAGTGTAGCATTCATCAGTAGTGTTAGCGAATGCTAATAAAATGGTCAAGCCAGTGCTATCTATCAAGAGCAATTAGCACAGGCTAATGACCGAGAAACTAAGATTTCTGTCTCCAGACTCTTCTTCCACGCTGCACGCTCCACCACAGTATTTTTCACTCATACTTAAGTATTCATTTCCCTGTGTAATTTACTGTACTTAGTTATTTATAAAATCAACATTGACAGCTACACACAACAGAGCAACCTGGCAGCCTGACGCTAATCCCTTGCAAAATCCTTGTCCTGTTGCTTTTTTGGTGTCTGGCTAAGTTTTGGCTGAGCTCAAGTCCCAGCTCTAATAGTAACGGTTCACCACTGTAAAAACTTTTTACAGTATTTAATCTACAAGCTACAAAGTCCCACATGGTGCAACAGAAAAGTGTTTACCCTCTTGTCTGGAGATTGCAAGTTTTAAATTTGGAGATTGCTGCTCTTATCATGGGAGTCAAGAAAGCATCCATCCATTATCTGTAGCCCCTTATCCTGTTCTACAGGGTCACAGGAGCCTATCCCAGCTGACTATGGGTAAGAGGCAGGGTACACCCTGGACAAACAACCATTCACACCTACAGTCAATTTAGAGCCACCAATTAGCCTAACCTGCACGTCTTTGGACTGTGGGGGAAACCCACGTGGACAGCATGCAAACTCAACACAGAAAGGCCCTCGCTGGCCGCTGGGCTTAAACCCAGGACCTTCTTGCTGTGAGGCGACAGTGCTAACCACTACACCACCGTGCCAAGAAAGCAATTTTTTAAAATATTAATATTCACTGTTAACAATGAATCAGTCAATGTATAATAATTTAAATAAGGTTTTATAGCAATATCCTGATATCCAGAATATGACAGAAAAGTGTATTGTTAGATAAACGATCATATCAAAATTTGACCAATTTTATCACTGATATTGATATTACGGCGGCACGGTGGTGTAGTGGTTAGCGCTGTCGCCTCACAGCAAGAAGGTCCTGGGTTCGAGCCCCGGGGCCGGCGAGGGCCTTTCTGTGTGGAGTTTGCATGTTCTCCCCGTGTCCGCGTGGGTTTCCTCCGGGTGCTCCGGTTTCCCCCACAGTCCAAAGACATGCAGGTTAGGTTAACTGGTGACTCTAAATTGAGCGTAGGTGTGAATGTGAGTGTAAATGGTTGCCTGTGTCTATGTGTCAGCCCTGTGATGACCTGGCGACTTGTCCAGGGTGTACCCCGCCTTTCGCCCGTAGTCAGCTGGGATAGGCTCCAGCTTGCCTGCGACCCTGTAGAACAGGATAAAGCGGCTAGAGATAATGAGATGAGATGAGATATTGATATCATATCACCCAGCCATACTGACAAACACAAATACATGACCCCCAGCCTCCAGGAAACCTGATGAGTATTTTTTCAACAGAATGTCTTGCACTGACAGAAATAGGGGTACAGTAGGAGTCCATTTCTGTCCCCCAAGGTACAATCTACACTGATGTACCCCCTAGGGCTCATTATTGGACAATCAGGATAATTATGTGTACCTTTTTAGCATCAAAAAGGTACTTATATGTTCCCAATCAGTATATAAATGGTACAAATACTGTAAGTATCTTAGAGGGTACTGCTCCAGTGACAAGCCATTGTACGCCTAAAGGTACAACAATGTACTTTGTTTTCTGAGAATGTATGGACAGCTTTGCTAATCAGAAAGTCATATTTTAATGCTTTTTATAGAATATTACCGTATTGTTTTCAGATGTAACTCTTTTCAATGCCACGCTCAAGACAGAATATAGAGCGAACTCCAACACTGAGCTATAAACAAATGTTATACAGGTTTTGTTTTGTTTTGGGGGTTTTTCAACTAAAAACCACAATCCATAGCTTCCTGAAATAATGCAGAATTATATGTGGGGCATGCTAAAACAGTGTTGTTTGGCAAATTAACCGCAAAGACAGGAGATGTGAGAACAGGACTAGACATTATTTGATTTCTTTGGTCTGCACAAACATATTTCGCGAGTTGTATGATGTAAGAGCTAAAAAAAATAAAAGAAATGTAACCAAGAACATTGCAGAATACTGTACTGTGGACCTCGTCATGTTGCATGAATGACGTGTGAATATATAGCAACATGCAGTAAGAATCTAAATGCTGGTCTTTGCAGTCCTACCCTGTTTTCAATTGTGTATAAAGCAAGATGCAGCTTAGGATTTCATAAGATCCATGAAATAAAACTCATGTAAGAAGGCCTTTGTTGAATGAATGTAAAAATATATTTACATTTACCAAAAAAAACCACACAAAACAACCCATACGTACCTAAATAGCCTATCTAACTGTCTTTGTGTAAGGAATGTGTTCTTCATTATATACACACCAAAGGGGCTGTGGCGCAGCTTTAAAAATAACATTAAGCAATCTGACGTCACATGAGTTATGCCATGTGATGTCATCTGCTACGAGCCTCCTTCCCATGACTCACTAGCCTCGATTAACTGGTGGGGGTCGAAGCTTTAAAACAATAACAGTGCTCTAAGCATGTACAGGAGAGTACCAGAGTTAATCAAACTGTCAAGTAAAACAGAGATGACAGAGGGCAAGAGCTACAGCCATCATTGTCTTTATATTATCTAATCCTATGTTACAAATACATGCCTAAGACCCAATACCTGGTGAAAGTCAATCAGTGATAGACAGTTCGTTGATTCACTTAGTGTCCTTTCCTTTCCAAGCTCTTTTCTCATGGCGCTTGGCTCTTCTTCTTTTGTTGTCTTCCTTTCTGTCACTGTCTATCTTTTTGAATCTTTTATCTTTAGTCCTGGGTATGACTTTAAACTGCAACCGGTGGTGAGTTTCAGGTCTGGGAGGACTTGCATATTGGGGAAAGTGGAGTTACCCCTTAATCACCATTGCTCCCAGGTCTGCTCTGACCTGGAGTGGTAGCACCTGCCTGGGTTCCAGCTATGGGTTAAATAGTACATCACCAATAAGGCGCTGGCAGCAGGGCACTTTTCGGTGCAATGTGGCAGATGAACCCAACAGGGTCAATGGCACACCACCATCTGGCATGTGGAAAGGCCACTCAAATGGCCAACGGATGGCATCACTCAGCAAGTCAGTTGTCACTGTGGGGCAACTTCCATACCCGTCAGGTCTATGGCACGTTTGTGTACCACTTGGCATCAGGTCTGGAGGTCCAGAGAGACAATATGAGGGGGCATGACATCATTTGTCTTACCTTACTGTGAAAGGCACTTCATTAGGAGAGGAGAATAGTGTGTGGGAGCTCACGAAACCAGAAATTACGTGGCAGTTCAGCCAGGCCATTTGTGCTGCCACTGCGGATGACTCTGTCACTCTGGTGCGGGCCTCATGGCCCATATGCGTTTCTGCGCATCCTGATGAAGCAGTCATCATCGCTAGTGATGGACAGCCAACGATGATCTTTTTGCATAAGTGCGCTTCTGCCACTCCGGCCTCTCAGCTACAGTGTCCTTCCATGTGTGTAGTGCATCACCACGTTTTATAAGATCATTGATAGTGTGTTTGTATCTAAGAAATGGACAACCAATCTTTCTATAACCTTCTGCCAGTTCACTATAAGTTGAGATAGGTTAAGTCACCATAGGCTACAAAGATATACTTTTATTTCTTCTTGATTTTCCTTGCTGGATTGAAAGATTTGGATTTTTTTCTACCTCGGTCTAGATCTCAAATCATGAGTTTTGCTTAGTCTCTCAGTCTCCAAATTATAAATTCAATGTTTTGAGTTTCATAGGAAGCCATGACCTAATGGTTAAAGAAGTAGCTTTGGGACCAAAAGGTCACTGGTTTGATTCCCTGGATAAACAGGAATGGCTGAAGTGCCCTTGAGCAAGGCACCTAACCCCTAACTGCTCCCCAGGCTGCTCTGGGTATGTTGTACATCACTCTGGATAAGAGCGTTTGCTAAATGCCTGTAATTATGTTCTAGTCAACATCTTGATCAATACATTGTACAGATATTTGTGTGTTATAATCACTGCATGCCTCAGAGAAAGTCAGTAGACCCATTTTCAGATATCGTAATAGCATAATCATGCTGCAATGGCTTTGTGATGTAGACTGCAGTGAAGCAGAACAACACTAATAACAGCATAAGCTCTATCACTCTGTAAGTCGAGCACACTTGCATTATTCTACTGGCTACTCCTCATATCTAGTGAATTTTTAGAGTAACCTCATGATTCAGCTTTCAAATGAGCTCTTCCTAACTTTGTAACACTATATAATTGTTTTTATAGGAACTTATCTTTTAATTGGAAAATTGTTTTGTCTCTGGGTCTTGGACTTGTTGCCATCCTCCAATCCTGAGCCCAGTTCATTGAGTAATAAGCAAACACAGTCATCTCATCTCATTATCTCTAGCCACTTTATCCTGTTCTACAGGGTCGCAGGCAAGCTGGAGCCTATCCCAGCTGACTACGGGCGAAAGGCGGGGTACACCCTGGACAAGTCGCCAGGTTATCACAGGGCTGACACATAGACACAGACAACCATTCACACTCACATTCACACCTACGCTCAATTTAGAGTCACCAGTTAACCTAACCTGCATGTCTTTGGACTGTAGGGAAACCGGAGGAAACCCACGCGGACACGGGGAGAACATGCAAACTCCACACAGAAAGGCCCTCGCCGGCCATGGGACTCGAACCCGGACCTTCTTGCTGTGAGGCAACAGTGATAACCACTACACCACCATGCCGCCCAAGCAAACACGGTGACTGAGATATTTGTAGACATAATGTGGAGCGCCCTAATACTATGAACCAGTAAATTAATATGATCTGAAATGAATTTTCAGAGCTATTAATGACCTGGTCACCTGGGGGACAAACATAAAGTTTTCAACATCAACAAGAACTAAGAAAAAGAAATCAGCAAAGATCTGAGGTTTGTCCATGCCAGCTTGTTGTTGTAATCTAATACTTCACTGGATCACAAATGTTTTGCATTCTGTGTTCCTGAAGACAACTGTTGTAAAAGGATGATGTCAGGTCTGTCTCGGCTGAGACTTCATGGGGAGGGAAGAGGGCAGGGTGAGAAGTGAAAGAGGAATCGGGGGAATGCAGGCACACAGCGAGATAACCCTCAGCCAGGAGTTGTTTCTGCCAGCAAAAACAAGGTCATCCAAGTCAAGACATGAGCCTGTGTAAAAAGAATAGTGTTCATAAGGTCTTCTAAGTGCTCATGTGTTGTTCTTTTAGAATAGTACACCCAAAGTGAATGTTTAACTCTTATTTAACATTAGACATTAGATTTCAGATACATGTCACATGTGGGCCCAGGTGCATCAGGTACCGTTGCTGCCTGACAGCTCCAAGGTCCCTGGTTCAATCCTGATTTGTGATTATCCTGATCTGTGCATGTTTTCCTCATGGGTTTCCCCCACATTCCCTGGTTTCCTCCAACCTCCCAAGAACATGCCAGGCAGAATCCATATTAGATATGATGGGTATGAACAAGTTTTTTGCTCAAACGCTATACAAATAATTTGACTTGACTTGAGTTTATGAATGTGTTTGTGCACCGTTCCTTACAATAAAAGCTAAACTGCCTTTCAGATTTTTCAAGTGTAGGTCATAAAAAGAATTTTCCCCGATACCCAATTATTTTTGTTTAGTGGACCGAAAGCTACTGAATTCGAATCACAGACTTCCAATTTTATTAGTTTTTTTAAACAGAACAATTAATGAATTTAGGGCCATGTGGCCTGAAATTCTCTGCTATTTTTTCCTGCTTCACCATGACCCAATTCAAGATACTACATCATGCATCACATGGTGGGCTTTCCCCATTCACGCAAGGCATTGTGGGATATAAATTTGAAACATGAGAGAAAAATGGAGGACGTGAGTGTGCGAATGAAATGTGAAAGACCGACTACAGTAACGGACAGTGAGAAGAAAAGACATTATTTTGCGAAGGAAAGGAAATGCAGGACCAAACTAATAAATATCGGAGGTCAGCGAGCAACTCGGTGTGATCAGCTGTTCATTTAGTGACAGAATGATGGAACTGTCAGTGCACGCTCAAAGGTAAACCTGTAGATGGCAGTAATGCAACACTGGATGCCAGCTGCCGTAAAACCCAAAAGAAGAAGAAGAAGGTAAACCTGCGCATGCGTACATGGACTTTCTCTGTCTGCTTGACTGTGCAAAGCAAGTGATTTCATGCACATTATTTGTTTTAATCCCCTCAAATTAAATAACTTCCCAGCCACAGAATGGCCTGATATTTTGTGAGATATTACAGGAATAAACATCTAGCACAATGACCACATTTCAGAGGGAACTAAATTTCATGAAATCAAAAGGCCATCTGGCTTGAACTTGGTAAACTAAACAGAATAACAATGAATGAATACAGTGGCATGCAAAAGTTTGGGCACCCTTGCTGAAAATGTCTGTTACTGTGAATAGTTAAGTGAGTAGAAGATGAACTGATCACCAAAAGGCATAAAGGTAAAGACGAGACATTTCAGCATTTTATGCAAGATTTGTGTATTATTTTTGTTTTGTACAATTGGAGAGTGAAAAAAGTAAAGGAACACCATGCGAAAATTTGGGCACCCCAATACATTTGGGTTCTCCGGTAACTTTTACCAAGGTTCCAGACCTTAATTAGCTTATTGAACTGTGGCTTGTTCAAATTCTTCATTCAGAAAGGTCAGATGATGCAGCTTTCAAAGCTGTATAAATTCTCTGACTCCTCAAATTTGTCCCTAATATCAACAGCTAAGCAACTCCCTCGCATTCTGAAAAATAAAATAATTGATGCTCACAAAGCAGGAGAAGGCTACAAGCAAAGTGTTTTCAGGTAGCTGTTTCCTCAGATCGTAATGTTATTAAGAAATGGCAGTTAACAGAAACACTGGAGATCAAGGTGAGGTCTGGAAGATGAAGAAAACTTTCTGAAAGAACCGCTCGTTGGATTGCTAGAAAGGCAAATAAAACCCCCCGTTTGACTGCAAAAGACCTTCAGAAAGATTTAGCAGACCCTGGAGTGGTGGTGCACTGTTCTACTATGCAGCGACACCTGAACAAATATGACCTTCATGAGAGAGTCATCAGAAGAAACCGTTCCTGCGTCCTAGCCACAAAATTCAGTGTCTGAAGTTTGCAAATGAACATCTAAGCAAGCCTGATGCATTTTGGAAACAAGTCCTGTGGACTGATGAAATCAAAATAGAACTTTTTGGCCACAATGTGCAAAGGTATGTTTGGAGAAAAAAGGGTGCCAAATTCCAGGAAAAGAACACCTCTCCGACTCTGAAGCATGGGTGTGGATCGATCATGCTTTGGGGTTGTGTTGCAGCCAGTGGCACAAGGCACATTTCATTGGTTGAGGGAAGCATGGATTCGAATAAATACCAGCAAATTCTGGAAGCAAACATCACACCATCTGTAAGAAAGTTGAAGTTAAAAAGAGGATGGGTCCTACAATAAGACGATGATCCAAAACACACCTCAAAATCTACAATGGAATACCTCAAGAGGCACAAGCTGAAGGTTTTGCCCTGGCCCTCACAGTCCCCTGACCTAAACATCATTGAAAATCTGTGGATGGATCTCAAAAGAGCAGTGCATGCAAGACAGCCCAAGAAACTTGTAGAACTGGAAGCCTTTTGCAAGGACGAATGTGCAAAAATCCCCCAGGTAAGAAGTGAAAGATTATTAGCTGGCTACAAAAAGTGTTTACAAGCTGTGATACTTGCCAAAGGGGGTGTTACTAAGTACTGACCATGTCAGGTGCCCAAACTTTTGCTTCAGGTCCTTTTCATTTTTTGGTATTTTAAGCCTGTAAATGATGGAAGTAAAAATGTAATATTGGAGAAAATATTAAAGAAATGTGTCATCTTTACCTTTATGCCTTTTGGTGATCAGTTCATCTTCTGCTCACTTAACTATTCACAGTAGCAGACATTTTCAGCAAGGGTGCCCAAACTTTTGCATGCCACTGTATGTAGGCCCATGTCTTAGAGTTAGATTTTGTCCCACCTCTACCAAATAGTCTCACTTCAGATCTGTACTGATTTCAATCCAATATGCTGTACATACACGAAAACATGCCCCAAAGACTTTTCCAACTCATGAACGAGTAACATAAGGATCCATCCATCCATTATCTGTAGCCACTTATCCTGTTCTACAGGGTTGCAGGCAAGCTGGAGCCTATTTCAGCTGACTATGGGTGAGAGGTGGGGTACACCCTGGACAAGTAGCCAGGTTATTGTAGGGCTAACACATAGAGACAAACAGCCATTCACACATATGGTCAATTTAGAGCCAACAATTAGCCTAACCTGCATGTCTTTGGACTGTAGGGGAAACCGGAGAAACCCTGCACAGACATGGGGAGAACATGCAAACTCCATACAGAAAGGCCCTTGCCAGCTGCTGGGCTCGAACCCAGGACCTTCTTGCTGTGAGGCAACAGTGCTAACCACTACACCACTGTGCCGCCCGTAACATAAGGATATCTAATGTAAAATATTATCTATATCTCAAATTTAAAAAAAGAGTTTCTGGCTTTGGTGGGCAACTGGAGAGGATGGGAGAAAACATGTGTCCTTGTTATGTGTCCTTACATATACAGCAGCAGTCAAAAGTTTGGACACCTTCTAATTCAATGGGTTTTTCTTCATTTTTATTAATTAAAAGACACTTTATGTCTTAAAGTTATGATGGATGTCATTTCTCTTTACTTAGTTGAGCAATTTTTGACAAAATATGGATTACTACAGTTGTGGTGTGGAATAGGGCTATTTACTATATTTTTATTATTTACTATTTACTGTTTGATCTCAAACACATTAAGAAGGCAAGAAACTCTTCCACTAATTAACTTTTGACGAGATACAGCTGTAATTGAAAAGCATTCCAGGTGACCGCCTCATGAAGCTGGTTAAGATGACCCCAGTAGTGTGCAAAGCGTCATCAAGGTATTTTGAAGAATCTAAAATACCAAACATATTTTGTTTTTAACAATTTTTTTTTGTTCAACACATAATTCCATATATATTATTTCATAGTTTGATGTCTTCAGTATTGTTCTACAATGCAGAAAATAGTCAAAATACAGAAAAACCTATGAATGAGTAGAGTCAGGGTGTACAAACTTTTGATTGGTACTGTAAGTGCTCAACTTATTGGTTGCACTTTAAAAAGTTTGGTGTAAACTGGGTCAAAGTTGAATTTAAGTGAAGTGTCCAATGTCCATCACCTCTCCAATGGCTTGGCCAACATAAAGTGATTTTCCTCAAGCACTAGTCATTCATAGGAGACCTAAATGCTTTTTCTGATTCCTCTCTGGAAACCAAAAGGTACAGTTTAGAATGTTGGTTTAACCCTTGATACTCAGATTTCCATGTAAGCAATATCTCAAATTTAATAAAATAGCCTTAATGGGTCTGTAGCTCATACCGGCCACTGTTGTTGTGTGTGAGTTTGAAATCCGATCAATCCTGTGGGAGGAGTAGCGATTTTTGTGAAACTGCATATGACCCTGTGTAGCCGCATCCATGGCAGGTGGCGCCACCTAGTGAACAATTTTTGTTGAAATATGTCTTTAGAGTCTTCTGGGTGAGTTTCAGTGAAAATGTCCCAACGGTTTACGAACAGTAGTGTTTGGTTTGATGAGTCACCCAAAATTTTCAAACACCCATAAAATGTTAAATACGACAGGTGGCACCACCATCTTGACAATTTTTATACATACCAACCTGGAGAATATTCCGTATGAGTTTGATCAAAATCCGATAATTCCTGTTGGAAGAGTAGCGATGTTCGTAAAATTGCACATGACCCTTCTGTAGCCTCATCCATGGTAGGTGGCGCCACCTGGTGAACAACTCTTGTTGGAATGTGTCTTTAGAGTCTTCTGGGTGAGTTTCAGTGAAAACGTCCCAGCAGTTTACAAAAAGTAGCATTTAATGTGACGAGTCACCCAAAAAATTCAGACACCCATAAAATCGTAAATATGACAGGTGGCACCATCATCTTGACAACTTTTATGCACGCCCACCTGGGGAACATTATATGTAAGTTTGATCAAAATCCGATCAATCCTGTAGGAGCAGTAGCGATTTTTGTAAATTGTGGACGGACGACGACGGCCCACGGACGGACCACAGACGACATGTGATCGCATAAGCTCATCCGGCCTGGCCTGCAGCCAGATGAGCTAAAAATGATTAATATGGCCAACACTGGATGACGAGTACAATAAACGCTGACCCTACTTGATTCTTATAACCCCTAGATTTCATTATACAGTGTAGATTAAAGTATTTGCATTCATCCATTTCAGCATGGAATAAAACCAAATATGGTTGTAAGAACATACAACTCGAACATAAAACATTCAACCTAACTTTCATCTTTGCATTATTAAGCAACCTTGAATATGTTCTCGCTCCTAAACTACCAGACTTCAAAATTTCAACTTCATTTGACTCATCAAACCAGTACTTGATCATGACAACCATCTTGATCATGACACCGATCATTGAAGCAGTCCAGCATTCAACAAAGCAAAGAAACACACACATAAGCAGTGGTTGTTATGATGTTATGATATGATTCATCCATAATACCATGGTGTCGAATATGAGTCTGTGTGTGTGTGTGTGTGTGGTAAATATATCTCGTGCCACAGCCATGAGAACACTTTGTATCTACAGCAGTAGAGCTTGCGGAATCACTGAGTAAACATTAGAAATTTAATCAGGAGGGGGGGAAATCATTCAAGGCTCTGGGCAATGACCCTGCTCTCTGAGGTTTTACCATACATAGAATTCGCTTTTATCAGAGATGGCAGGGGATATTAATAGGGATCTGAGAGTGTCTCGTTTACTGAGATAGCTTAATGGTGTAATTTTGGCAGAGTATTATGTTACCTATCATTGTTTATTTTCTATTTGGTTAAACTTTGATTCTGTGGCTTTGGTGAGGAAATAAACTTGACCAGGAAGCAACATAGAAACAATGCTGATAAAACTGGTGAACACACACTTCCAGCACACAACACTAGGCTTGGTGGTAGGGATAGAAAACACTATGTTTCACTATGTTTCTGCCAAAACATGAGCCCGCCATGTTTGCCCACGCCAACTGGTTTTGGTTAAAAGTCGGTCAAAAATGCCCCAAGGTGGTCGTGTGATATTGTTGCTCACTTGCTTCGGCAATCTCCGGAATTGTAAAATGTGGGACGCTTTTTATCTCAGCAAAACATTAACACATAGGATACACGGTGTGTGTGTGTGTGTGTGTGTGTGTGTGTGTGTGCAGCAGCGAAACATCTCAAAACACCAACACCAATAGAAATAGAAAATTTTGACCAGAATACAGCTTTGCACTCAACACCTTTAAATTTGCTAAATTTTCTAGCTAGTTTTGTTTTAGTTGCTAATGCGACCTCATTACTTCGAACAAGGTTTTTTGGCATAAGCTAACCAACAAGCAAAATTCTAGAATTGTCTGAGTTAACACAATGTTTAAGAAATATTTGATAAGATTCTGTATATAGATATTAATGTGGGTGGCACGGTGGTGTAGTGGTTAGCGCTGTCGCCTCACAGCAAGAAAGTCCGGGTTCGAGCCCCGTGGCCGGCGAGGGCCTTTCTGTGTAGAGTTTGTATGTTCTCCCCGTGTCCGCATGGGTTTCCTCCGGGTGCTCCGGTTTCCCCCACAGTCCAAAGACATGCAGGTTAGGTTAACTGGTGACTCTAAATTGAGCGTAGGTGTGAATGTGAGTATGAATGGTTGTCTGTGTCTATGTGTCAGCCCTGTGATGACCTGGCGACTTGTCCAGGGTGTACCCCGCCTTTCGCCCGTAGTCAGCTGGGATAGGCTCCAGCTTGCCTGCGACCCTGTAGGACAGGATAAAGCGGCTAGAGATAATGAGATGAGATGAGATATTAATGTCTAATGGAATTTTAGTAGATGGAACTTTGGATAAAACTCTCTGCTAATTGAATAGATGTTTGTATGAATATGACTGCACTTGTGGCTGTGTTTTAATCCATAGATCAAGTATTGAACCAATTTGTGAAGCATTACTTTAAACCACAGGTTCCCTCACCATCACCCTCACTTATCCAACTTTGTCCCATAGCGTATAACAAAGGCTTTCAGACAGATTGCATTTAATGCTTTACAGATGTTCAGTCACTTCATGGCGAACATCAATAGCGCTATTTCTTGTCACAGTAACAGTTACTCAGTATGGTTTTTAAATATCCGATTTGTCATTATTCATTCAGTCCAGAATTTGCTTTCCCATGCTAAGTCAAGATATGAGTTAGCCTCGCTGTTATCTACTGTTTGGACCAGGTTATTGGGGTGACTTCACTAGTCTAAACTAAAATTGTCTTTGGTATTTGATATTTGTTTGATTTGGGATATCACATTTGGTCATCTGGCCCCAGAACAGACATCGCATACTTTATATTCTCAACGCATATAGTACATATATACATATCCAAGGAATGATACAAAGGAAACAGACTCAGTTTAATACATATACAGTATAACATACTGGAAATTTGTTGAGATCAGGAAGAGACCTGGCAAGAGGTCAAGACTGGTCAGGAAACAAAGCCTACAATTACCAATGAGATCACTATGAAAGTTTGAGAAGCATAACCAGAAACAAACAGTGGTTTAATCCTCAGTGCATCCATGTTTTAAATGGTATATCTGCAAAGATGTCAGACCACATGGACACCAGTGTCAGGATGTACCCATAGAGTCTCTCTAGCCAGATGTGTCCAGATGGCAATTCACAGACTTCTAGTGAAGGCTTAAGCATTTCAGGATCTAAAAATTACACATCTGGGTTTTTTTTTTAAATTGTTTTGACAGAATAGCTATGCACTTAATTCATCCATCCATACATCCATTATCTGTAGCCGCTTATCCTGTACAGGGTCGCAGGCAAGCTAGAGCCTATCCCAGCTGACCATGGGCGAGAGGCGGGGTACACCCTGGACAAGTCGCCAGGTCATCGCAGGGCTGACACATAAAAACACTCCACACTCACACCTACGGTCAATTTAGAGCCAACAATTAGCCTAACCTGCATGTCTTTGGACTGTGGGGGAAACCAGAGCACCCGGAGGAAACCCACGCAGATACAGGGAGAACATGCAGACTCCACACAGAAAGGCCCTCATCGGCCGCTGGGCTCAAACTCAGGACCTTGCTGTGATGCAACAGTACTAACCACTACACCACTGTGCCACCCCGTGCACTTAATTTATTGCACTTAATTTCCACAATTACTGTAGCAATACTCACATTCTATTCTTCAGTTGTGGTGTCTAAAAAGAGAGCCAAGTGAACTCACTCATTGATTAAGAAGCTTGCTGACCCTTCTTGGCCCTTTTCCAATCTTCACTGAGGCTGAAGCCACAGATTCCTGTTCTTGTCTGACAGCTGATGTGGTCTTGTGCTGTTGTAGCTCATCTGCCTGAATGTTTGAGTATTGTGTCATGCTTTTCTGATCACCACAGTTGTAAAAAGTGGTTGTTAGCTCATCTGGCTGACAAGTGATGACCTCATGCTATCATGTGTTGCCCGTCGTCCGTCGTCCATCTGAGGTCATCCACATTTCACAAAAATTGCTTCTTCTCTCCAATTCTTCATCAATTTTTGTTATTTTTGTCAGGAAGGTAGGTCTGCCTGGGGTGCATGTAGTGTCTACCCAAATTTGCATAATTGCAATTAATAATGAAGATATGGAGTAATTAAGCCCTAATGAGCAGTTTCCACACAAATCACTTCTTCTCCCTGAATTCTTCACTGATTTTGATTCTTTCTGGCATGAAGGTAGGGGTACCTAGGGTGCATATAACTTCTACCCAGATTTGCTTCATTACAATTATTAATGAAATTATGGACTGATTAACCCCTTCAGTGCCCTTGGACGAGTCACGTATGTCATGAAATCTTTTACAGCTGTGCCTTATGATGGAAGAATGTTTTAGACATTGACTGTAATTCATATGTGCCACTGTGACGTAAAAGTAATGTGCCATGTAAGGTACATAAAAGGAGGTGTTTAGTACGAGTAGTGTACATCATAAGGCACAGCGGTCAAAGGTTTCATGACGTACATGACTCATCCAAGGGCATTGAAGGGGTTAAGCCTTAATGAGCAGTTCAACAAAAATTGCTTCTTCTCAGTCAATTCCTCGCCATTTTGAATTCTTTCTGGCAAATAGGTTGGTATTCCTAAGGTGGATATAGTGTCTATTTATAGCTTGTATATAGTGTATATAGCTTGCAACATTTATTGCACAAGGTGGCCCACTTTAAATCGTTCCTTCTGGACTAGTCGGGGCCAGAGTGAGCTACACCATCATTGACAGTCTCATTTGAGTTACCGTATTTGAGTTACCTTATGAAAACTTTATGCAATGAATTAACCACCAATATAATTAACTAACCAGCTTTGATTTCTCCACAATTTTCAGATGACCAACATGTCACTGATTACAGCCAAGACTCAAGGCTTGGTTTACATTACATTACGGGCATTTAGCAGACACTCTTATCCAGAGCGACGTACAACATACCCAGAGCAGCCTGGGGAGCATTTGGGCGTTAGGTGCCTTGCTCAAGGGCACTTCAGCCATTCGTGCTGGTCCAGGAAATTGAACCAGTGACTTTTAGGTCCCAAAGCTGCTTCTCTAACCTTTAGGCCATGGCTTCCCCATGGTTTACACAATAACAAGTTTCATCCAGTTCACATGACTAAATTATAAGCCATCAGAGTCAGAAAGTAGGTCTACAAGTTAGCTAAGAATATTAGTATGTGTATATTAAAACAGAAACGTTGCAGTGATGGGCGGATCTGAGTAGATGTAGTCATGGATTTAATCCCAATAGAAGAAAACGATTAAATCAGGAATGCCATGATCAGCAATATTGTGAGCATTGCCACTGGCGTTTGTCACTTCAGCTTTCATATTTAGTGTTAAAGGACTTCTTAGTGATTTATCACTTTTCACAGGTTCTATCTAGTCTGATTTAACAGTGAGAATCTGCCATCAGGCTAGCTGTGGTCCACCATCTGAGTGGGAATATTTTAAGAGCCATGTTGTTTGAGTTAGCAGCTGTTCCATTTTAATAGAGTTGGAAATGAAGTCTCTGAAATACCTGATGCTTGCACTGTGATTTAGCTGGTCGATGCCAGAGAATAACTAGATGCACTGAGGCTAAAGGAACGTTAAGAATTTATGAGAACGAAGAAATTAGGAACCTAAAATAAACTTGAGTATAAGAGAATATTGTTTAGTATAGAATAAGACTAATAATGAGCTACAATAGCAAATTATTGATCCAGATACATGATCAGGGAGGCGCTGGAGCGGTAGCGATGTACGAAATAAGAACTACTTTAAAGCAGCATGTGAAAAACGTAGAAGCATCTCTAAGAACAAGACTGGGGCTAGCTCATAGACAAGGACTGAACCTCATACAAGGTTCACACAAGGCTTTGAGACATGGACAAGGTCAAAGACTGGAGTGGACAACAGAATGAGAAAATAAGAGAAAATGAGAACTAAGAAAAACTATGACAACAAGCAAACGAGAGTAAAATCAGGATTATGTTCAAGCGAGACAAGAAACAGGGACTGTGGAAAACCAGGAAGTAAAACAGGATGCCTGTGTGACAAGGCCTATATTTGTGATTTAACCAAACCTCAGTCCGTGGAGCAATAGATTACCATCCTCATTTAAGAAAAGCCCTAAAAAAGCAACACAAAATTCTTCAAAGATTCTTTGTAGCTTCAGGACAGACATTCCAGATTTTAGCCGTATGTAGCAGACTCTCTTATAATCGAACCATTCTGTGCCAGAGGATAAAATGATTCCCTCATTGCACACATGCATAATTCAGTCCTCGAATGATCTCACTCTGTTTTCTCACCGAGCGCATATTGACCTTCATCGATAACAAAGATCAAGAAAATTAAATACTACAACCAAATAAGAAATGGGGCACTGGAGAGGAAAAGGAGTTCTCCCTGCTGCATTTAAGAGGAAAACATGTTGACAGAAAATATGTTGTAAAGACAGACTAATGACCGAATCAACCAAGTATTTACATTCTTTTGTTTTTATAGCCAGGACTCTGCAAGAGAGCACTAATTGTGCGAGTGTTTGCTCATCGCAACTCGAAGCATAATGTAGATGGAATATCAGGGAATAACAATTCTGTTACATGGATGTTAAGTTGATTAAATATAATGTCTTATGTTATAACTTTATACACACAGTACTGTGCAAAAGTCTTGGGCACATGTAAAGAAATGCTGTCGACCAAAAATGGCTTAAAACAATAATGAAATGAAATGTTTCAACATTAAAAAAATACTATAAACAGTAATCAATAAGCCATAATAAATGAAACAAAGTCAATATTTGGTGTGAGACGACCCTTTGCTTTAAAAATATATATAAACAGTAGTCTCAGGTCCAATGAGTGCAGTTTTATGCGGAAATGAGCTGTAGGTTTTACTGAGCATGTTGTAGAACCAGCCACAGTTCTTCTGGACACTTTGACTGTCACACTCGCTTCTTCATTTTGCACCAAAACCCAGTAGCCTTCATTATGTTTTCTTTTTTAATCTGAAAAGTGCTCTCTTATGTAATATGCTGATCAGATACAAACATTTAATTTTGTGCTGGAAAAAAAACAACGTTTGGAACTCTAAAATGTTTTTGTAATGTTTTGACTCGATAATGTAGAAGTCATAAAATAAAAATCTACAATAAAGTTTGTATGAAAAAATAGGGGGCCTAAGACTTTTGCACAATACTGTATATAAATATAACACAACAATATGTGAGGTAGATGGAAGCAGCTCGAGCTGAATGCTGGAAAAAAGCCAAAGACAAAGACAAAAATTGGGATTTAATAAAAATTTTGTTTTTCTGCCAGTAATATACAGTACTTATACAACAATAGATCTCTCCCCTTTAAAAAAGCATTTAATGTGGAAATGTTTTTGGCGTCACATTTTTTTAACAAACAGCATCAGGCTGCTTAAAGCTGTCTAAAACTGTGCAAGCCAACTGTGATTTCCTGACAAATTGAGCAAGTTTTTGAACATGCCAAGTCAGTTCAGTTTATGATCTGATACCAGCTGTTGAAATGTTCACAAAGTTCCTGCACCATCACATCATCATCATCATCATCAAAACAGCGAAGAGTGCTTAAACAGTCTGTATAAATGACAGTTTTAAAATGTATCTCATCTCATCTCATTATCTCTAGCTGCTTTATCCTTCTACAGGGTCGCAGGCAAGCTGGAGCCTATCCCAGCTGACTACGGGCGAAAGGCGGGGTACACCCTGGACAAGTCGCCAGGTCATCACAGGGCTGACACATAGACACAGACAACCATTCACACTCACATTCACACCTACGCTCAATTTAGAGTCACCAGTTAACCTAACCTGCATGTCTTTGGACTGTGGGGGAAACCGGAGCACCCGGAGGAAACCCACGCGGACACGGGGAGAACATGCAAACTCCACACAGAAAGGCCCTCGCCGGCCACGGGGCTCGAACCCAGGACCTTCTTGCTGTGAGGCGACAGCGCTAACCACTACACCACCGTGCCGCCGTTTTAACATGTATAAATACCCAAATAGAAAAACGAAGATATTTAGCCAACAAAAAGAACTGACTGAATAAATCAGTGATTATTTCCCCACTAATGTACAGTAAGTATGAGCAGAGATTAAATGAGTGACTTTTACCTCAGGTGATGAAACAGAGTGTGAAGTGGATGATGCTAATAATTAAAGCGATATAAGAGATCAGTATTTCCTATTGTAAACTTACAGAGGTAATAACCAGGATTTAACATGCTGTAACTTTACTTGTGATTGAGATGCATGCAAAAGATAAACAAAGCACTGTTGCTTTGGACTCGAGTCATATGAGTGGGACTTGGACTCGAGTCATATGACTTGGATTTAACTTGGATTTGAGTCATATGACTTGGACTTGAACGTGAACTCGAGTCATATGACTTGGACTTAATTTGGACTTAACTTGGGCTCAAGTCATATGACTTGAACTGAATTTGGACTCAAGTCCAAATATGACTTGGATTTAACTTTAACTTGAGTCATATGACTTGAACTTGGACTCGAGTTATATGACTTGGACTTAACTTGGACTTGAGTCATATGACTTGGACTTGAACTTAGACTCTAGTCATATGCCTTGAATGTGGACTCGAGTCATATGACTTGAACTTAACTTGGACTTGAGTTATATGACTTGAACTGAACTTGTACTCGAGTCATATGACTTGGATTTAACTTGGACTTGAGTCATATGACTTGGACTTAACTTGGACTTGAGTCATATGACTTGGGCTTAACTTGGATTTGAGTCATATGATTGGACTTAACTTGGACTTGATTCATATGACTTGGACTTAACTTGGGCTTGAGTCATATGACTTGAACTGAATTTGGACTCAAGTCATATGACTTGGATTTAACTTGGACTTGAGTCATATGACTTGAACTTAACTTGGACTCAAGTCATATGACTTGGGCTTAACTTGGATTTGAGTCATATGATTGGACTTAACTTGGACTTGATTCATATGACTTGGACTTAACTTGGGCTTGAGTCATATGACTTGAACTGAATTTGGACTCAAGTCATATGACTTGGATTTAACTTGGACTTGAGTTATATGACTTGAACTTAACTTGGACTCAAGTCATATGACTTGAACTTAACTTGGACTTGAGTCATATGACTTGAACTTAACTTGGACTCAAGTCATATGACTTGACCTTAACTTGGACTTGAGTCATATGACTTGGACTCGAGTTATATGACTTGGACTTAACTTGGACTTAACTTGGGCTTGAGTCATATGACTTGAACTTAACTTGGACTTGAGTCATATGACTTGGACTAAACTTGGACTCGATTCATATGACTTGGACTTAACTTGGACCCGAGTCACAGTTTTGCTGATTTATAGCTTGACTTGACGTAATTAAAGAAGACTTGTGTCTCGACTTTGACTTATGACCTCACTTCTAGACTCAACCCCTTTGTCTTGAAAGGATTTGATACATTCTGAAAACTGGTTATTTAAAATTATGCCATTAATCTAGTCATAATTTTCAGCAAATCAGCATCAATTTTCATTTCCAAAGTTAAACCAACTTGCACTAGACAATGACACAGTTGAAAGGCTGCTCATTCACTGATTGCAGAGGCACTTTTGCAATAGTCATGCTCCCAAAGATAGTAGGCTTTACCTCCAAAGATTTTGTTATTTGAAACAGCAAAATGGTTGCAACAGAATGGTAGAACCTGCAGTTCAAAATATCAAGCACAGAAACTAGAACTCCAAATTTCATTCATCATTTGAAGCTGCACAAAGCAAATCTCAAGGCAAAGCCAAACTGAAGTGTAATAGTTGGGTGCCCTTAGTGAAAATAGTCTACACATCATTTCATGTGAAATATTCAGTCTTTTATCATCAGAACTATGTGTCTCTAAAATATCAGTATATTTCCATTGAGTTATGTTTGTCTAGAAAGAGACAAATGCCAATTAAAAAAAACCTCTTCATGATATTTGCATAAATGTACTAGAATAACGAGACTGTCAATGATGGCGTAGCTCACTCCGGCCCCGTCTAGTTAATTTATAGTTGTTAGTGGAGGCCCTGTGCCTCCAAAACGAATCCAAAACGGTGAGGAATGGACTAAGAAGAAGCAATTTTTGTTGAACTGCTCATTAAGGATTAATTAGTCAATAACTTCATTAGTAATTGCAATTAAGCAAATCTGGGTAGAAGTTATATGCACCCTACCTTCATGCCAGAAAGAATCAAAATCAGTGAGAAGAAGCGAATTGTGTGGAAACTGCTCGTTAGGGCTTAAATACGCCATATCTTCATTATTAATTGCAATTATGCAAATTTGAGTCAAAGCTATATGCACCCCAGGCAGACCTACCTTCCTGCCAAAAAGAATAAAAATCAGTGAAGAATTGAGAGAGAAGAAGTGATTTTCGTGAAATGTGAATGACAGACGACAGATGGCAAAAACTCATCACCTATCAGCCGGATGCTAATAATTACTCTGGCCTTAAATTTGGACAAAAGCACAGGACTGAGGATTTGCCTATCTTGACTTGAGACAAAGGAAAACTTTGTTCAGTTCAAGAAAACTTCCATAGTAAAGTCTATGGAGTAGAAAATATCAACATTTGACAAGGCTGCCACATATATCGCGTGACTGAACACAATGTACAGCTATAGTTGTAAAACTTAGCCTGTTCCTTGAGTTTCCTGACTCCAACACTTCAAAAAAAATTTCATTCGGATTTTAATATTTATCCTATTTTTGAGTTACTATAAAATAATTTTTATTCCACTCTTCATCTAATGTATGTGTGTGTGTGATTTTTATATTACACCTGAAGCATTGTACACTTTCAGATAAAAAAATCACTGAATGAATTTATTGTTTACACATTTTAGCCTTTTAAAATGGGGTTAGTTTTGAAGAAAAATAGCATCAAGTGCCTGGTGAAGTCATTGGTGTGTAAATGGTATCCCAGTCAGCATCCACGTCAAATGAAACCGCTCTGGCACAACAGTCTGATTCATTGAATACACCTCAGCTAAGTGTCAGCCTTCTTGCATCATAGCAAATTTTGGAAACGTGACAAGAACTGTTTGAGAGGGATAATAATGTTCATGCACACAATATGCTCCTATGGGAGGGTGGATTATTTATACAGCAAATTCAACCTTTAAATTAAATGTCAGTCTGATGTTTAAATCGTGTTATCTGGATTTAAATACTGGTCCCATAAAAGGATTTCTATTCATCTGTTCACCAAGAAGCGTGACAGAGAGATAAATGGCAGGCCCCAGGGTCCTGCCTCAAAATATATCAAGGTTATGGAAATGTTTTACAGCTACACAGGCAAGGCCAAGTACTCTGAAGATTGCACTTTCAGATGGAGGCCCAAAGAGTTGGGTTTCGGATGGAAACGCCCTATTGAAACACTTCAAGGTCACAAATACCGGCCAGCAAGGATGACATCAATACCCTAAAATAACAGTGTTTCATTTGTATTTTACTGACCAGACTGTACCTCTAAAAATAATAATATTTATTATTCAATGTCGTGGCAAAAAGCTTTTAAAAATGAAAGGTTATAGATGTTAGTGTTTAGTGTATAGATGGTATCTGGTATTTTTCAGTTGACAAATCTGTATGACATAATTGTTTGTGTGCATGAGCACAGAAGCTTTCAGACTAAACACATACACTCCTGTGCTTACAGACATCCTCTGTTTCGTTTGGTGAGCTTCATTGCCTAGGATCAGTGCTGAAAACTGGGACTTTATGTTCGTGTCAACAACATGATGTGAGCTGGACTGTAGAGGAAGCCACAGAGGAAAGACGACCACACTGAGACACGTCCTCACAACACGCCTCACTGCGTCCCAGCCAGCCTACTCCCCTTATAACATATGTTATACATGCGTCAATGTGTACCTTTCAGTACATTCATCTCCATAAGTCTTTTCAAGTACAACACCGTTCCCTTCCAAGATAGCAAAACTGTGAGATCTTCATTCTTGGCAGAACATGTAAAGCGTAGCAGGCTGATTTGACATATTGCACACAGTGTAGCCTTGTTCTGGTCACGTAATCATGCTGAGATCAAATGTAGCATGCATACTTATATAGGAAGAAGTGTATTTGTATGTTTGTGTCACATTGCTGGAGTACCTTGCAGGACGTGTTGTAAAAAGTGACATAGGAGGAAACCTTTATAAACCATGACCCACATGGTGAGTAACTTCGCCAAATAATATTTTGGTGAGAAAAAAATATTATTCAAATAATTAAGAAATTATTTATGATCTTCTGCTTGGTGATTTTTTGTTTCCCAACTGACCTCATGTTGTTCTGGGTGGGCTGTGACATCACTTTATAAAAGACACCTGGTGAGACTGGCATAAACATGGCTCACGAATGAGCGGGTTATTTCTTAACATTTGTTTAATGCCATATAATGGAGGACGCAAATCCATCATGCAAGAAGGCGCCGTAAAGATAGCAACCCTTAAACCATCTACCTTTTCTATACTTCCTGTGCCATCTGCATAAACCAATGGGGCTTCAGGTCATGCACTGTCAGAAACGGGGTACAGGAGGAGTCCATTTCTGTCCCCCAAGGTACAGTCTACACCAGGGGTGTCAAACCTGATCCATAAAGGGCCGTGTGGCTGCAGGTTTTCATTCCAGCCATGCAGCAGCACCCTGATTTGGCTTATTCAATCAACTGACACACCCACCCTTTAATCAAGGGTGGGTGTGGCTGCAAGTATTTGACTGTGTGAAGACAGTTCAGTTGATTGAATGAGCCAAGTAAGGTGTGCTGCTGCATGGCTGGAATGAAAACCTGCAGCCACAAGGCCCTTTATGGATCAGGTTTGACACCCCTGGTCTACACTAATGTACCCCCTAGGGCTCATTATTGGACCTGAAGAGAACTATGTGTACCATTTTAGGGTCAAAAAGATACATATATGTTCCCAAGCAGTATATAAAGGGTACAAATAAGTAGCTTCAAGGGTACTGCCCCAATGACAAGCCGTTGTACTGCTAAAACTACAATAATTAAATAATATTGGCTGGTGTTGAGTGGTATATCAGATATATTCCATTCAGCTAGCATGATATTGAACGAGTCGAAGACGAGTAGCTGAATGGAATATATCTGATATACCATGAAAAAAAGTCAGCCAGTATTATTATTATCATTATACATACACGTTTCTTTCGGGTGTTCAACGCATCTTTCTCTTTCAAAATTCTCTCAAAATCTTCCGTATTTAACAAAGCAAACCTGGCGGCCATGTTTGTTTACAAATTGTCATAGTCGCTCACTAGCGCAGAAGTTTTACGTCTCCGACGTGTCTCTTTTCCAGTTTTTCAATGTCCGTTGGTATGTTTTTCTCTTGTAAATATGCATGAAGAATATCTAATGAAGTTTTGGGAGCATTTTGGGTGTTTGACATGCGTATGCGCAGCAGAAAACTCTCATTGAATTTTCGCATCAGCTCTGACGTGTGACGTCATGTTGTCTTGACAACCATGCAATATCATAAACCATATTCAACACTTATTCTCTCCATTGGGTAGAGTGACGTAATACACATAGGATAAGCGATATGCTAACAATATTGCATGCTATCAAACCAAATGAATGAAACCCACTAGAAGGGAATAGAACATATTTTTGTTCCATCAAAAAAGCGTCCTGTATGTATAATAATGTATTTTATTTTCTGAGAGTGTGGAAATGATCTAGTTCTGCTTTAATCATCTACATCACTCTTTGTGTTTTTAACGTACAAGAATACATTCAGTTCAAAATGTCTGGTAAAGGAATAAATGGTGGCAGTATGTAACGACATGCCCAGCCATGTCATTTATTTCAATGGGTTTTACTATTTGTTGAGAAAAAAAAATTAATGTATCATGTTTTTGAATACTTGTACTCTTAATTATATTTCCAAAAATTATTTTATTTTGTATTTGACCGTAGGTGTGAATGTGAGTGTGAATGGTTGTCTGTGTCTATGTGTCAGCCCTGTGATGACCTGGCGACTTGTCCAGGGTGTACCCCGCCTTTCGCCCGTAGTCAGCTGGGATAGGCTGCAGCTTGCATGCGACCCTGTAGAACAGGATAAAGCAGCTAGAGATAATGAGATGAGATTTTATTTTGACTTTGTACAAATAAATCTTATTCTGGGGAAGCCATGGCTTAATGGATAGAGAAGCAGCTTTAGGACCAAAAGGTTGCCCGTTTGATTCCCTGGACCAGCAGGAATGGCTGAAGTGCCCTTGAGCAAGACATCTAACCCCCAACTGCTCCCCAGGCTGCTCTGGGTATGTTGTATGTCACTCTGGATAAGAGCGCCTGCTAAATGCCTGTAATATAATGTAATTCTGTCATCCAGTCAGTGACTGTACACTATACAAGTAGATCTCCATGCATTTCATTTACATTTCTGTTCAAAGTAGCCAATCAAATACAATACAATCAATATCGAAAAGTAACAGAAATATCAAGAATCATGCCGGTTCATCATCTGCACTGACTTTCTCGTGCTACATAATATAGTTAGTGTTAAAGCTATCCATGTGCGTCTGAAGACTGATAATCCACCAGACTGCGGTGTGGAACTTGGGGATAAGCGTCTGGCCCTACTTCAGCAAAGTGTTTCAATATGCTCTAGGAAGCAAAGACTTGTATAAAATGAAGTAGATTTTTTTTTTCGAAGATATAATTTGAAAATACACGTTGAGGAAAGGTTCACTAATTTGCTACCATTGCTAACACTAGCTATATTTAACTTCAAGTTTCTTTGCTAGGTCAGATTAGCATCAATTTGAGTAGCTAAAGTAAACTGGCTAGGCAGAAAGCCAACTCTGTTTAATGGTAAACATCAGCTATTTACAGGATATTTCTCTCATCTCTCATTATCTCTAGCCGCTTTATCCTTCTACAGGGTCGCAGACAAGCTGGAGCCTATCCCAGCTGACTACGGGCGAAAGGCGGGGTACACCCTGGACAAGTCGCCAGGTCATCACAGGGCTGACACATAGACACAGACAACCATTCACACTCGCACCTACGGTCAATTTAGAGTCACCAGTTAACCTAACCTGCATGTCTTTGGACTGTGGGGGAAACCGGAGCACCCGGAGGAAACCCACGCGGAGAACATGCAAACTCCACACAGAAAGGCCCTCGCCGGCCCCGGGGCTCGAACCCAGGACCTTCTTGCTGTGAGGCGACAGCGCTAACCACTACACCACCGTGTCGCCCACAGGATATTTTACTTCTGATAAATTCATTAGCAAACTACATAGCGTTATTCATGCACAGAGAGATTGAGTGACATTTTCAGGCAAAACCGTGTAGCTGATTTAAAATGAAAATCACCTTGTAACAGTTTTAAATTAGTAATAAAAGTTAGCTTTTACATGAAAACTTGACTTTAAGTTAAGTTCATCAGTTAAAATCATTTACGTTTTACTTTTTAATACTTGTAATATATTTAAAAGGTGCAACATTTTACTTTCACTTGAGCAAAATTTTGGCTTCCGCTTTTAATTACTTAAGACTTTGACACATTATCCATGCTTTCATTTCAGTATAATTTCTCAGTACTTTTTACAACAATGGGTATACACACACCGGGCACTTTAATAGGAACTTGTTCTTGATTCTAAGATTCCTGTTCTTAGCTGCAGGAGTGGAACCCAATGTGTTCTTCTGTTTTCTGTTGCATGCTGAGATGCTTTTCTGCTCACCACGGTTGTAAAGAGTGATTATATGAGTTACTATATCCTTCCTGGCAAAAAAGCTCGAACCAATCTGGCCATTTTCCTCTGACCTCTCTTATCAACAAAGCGTTTGTTTCCACCCACAGAACTGTCACTCACCAACTCGATGTTGTTTTTCGCACCATTCTGTGTAAACTCTAGAGACTGTTGTGTGTGAAAACCCCAGGAAGGAGATCAGCAGTTTCTGAAATACTCAAACCAGCGGTCCATCTGGCTCAAACCAACACCCATGCTACAGCGAAAGAAAGTCACACAAAAATTCAGATCACAATTTTTCCCATTCTGATGTTTGAACATTGTGAACATTAACTGAAGCTCTTGATTTGTATCTGCATGATATAATGCATTGTGCTGCTGTCAAGGGATTGGCTGATTAGAGAACTGCACCAAACAGCAGGTAGATGTTCCTAATAAAGTGGCCGGTGAGTGTATATAACTGCCTTTTTCAAAGGAATATGCTAGCTAAATTTTATCCTGCTTTTGTTATTTTATCATACATTTGCCTTCCAGCTGAAAGAACAACAGTCTGGTCAGATTTGACAGATGGCCATATGCGAGTGTTAAAAGGTATTTAAAGGCGTCAGCTCAAGAGAATTAACGAGCAACACAAACATAATCAAATCTTTTATAGCCAGAGCTGAACTTAAGCGAAAATCGGTCCCAGCAGCATCTTTTTACTAATACTAACAAAATCTGTCTTTACACAAGAACACCCATGACATATGCACATGAGAGATAAGGTTGTTTCTTTCCTCTATTTTTATTAAAGTTAGCAGTAAAAGGTTTGTTAAAATTGAACATGCATGTTCATTGCAAATAAATACAGTTAAGTGCAAAAGGAAAAAAGGGTGGGGGATAGAATAAGAGAAACGTGTGCACATTTTGTTAATTCCCCATAAATGAACGGTAATAAATAAAGTACATTAGTATACATATCCATGCTGTAATACATTAATACATTACACATGTGGATGATTTCAGACTGTATTTGGCTTCATAGTGACAAACAAGGCATTTATTTCATCAAAATGTAGAGAAATGGAGCAGGCAAGCTGCCTGACTAAATTTAGAGTTAAACACAAACCACAAACAGCTAGCTAATCTAATAAGAACAGCATCATTAAGTTGACAGACGTAAAACAAAAATATCTACAGCTTATACAAAACCCTCAAGCCACCAATCAGCAGCGAGCTCACGAACAGGAGCGCTGCATTTATCAAGTTTACTGTCAGTCTTAATTTGCATCCTTATGTTATAAAGTCACATTATTTATCGTGTAAAATGTTAATATGTTTATATGATGCCAGACTTGAGTGGTGGAGTCATTTCCAGAATTATTGGCACCCTTGAAGAAAACTTTTCTTTGTGTAGTTTGATAGCACACTGAGGCAATATGAGACAAAGCTGACCTTTGTGTTTATTTGTGTTGAGTGACACACAGGTCAAAGTCATTTATCAACATGGGGAAGGTTAGCGAACGCACAAATAGCGTACAATGAGAAAAAAAAGTGTGTTGACTTTCATTAAATCAGGCAAATGCTGTAAAAACATCTGCATATCTGAAAACATCCAGATCTAATTAATTACTGCTTGCAGTAATTAAAGGGCAATAATTAAGAGGTTTAAAATCTGTAATAAATTTGCTTAGGAGGGGACACGGGTGTATTTTGTCCCCATGGACTTTTTCTGTTGCATGTCAGACTTCCAAGTGTATCAAGTTTACTAAAAGCCTTAAACAAACCTTATAAATCTGTTAAAGACGCAATGACATGAGCTAGTTTCCAATCTAGTGATATCTTGCTTCAAAGAGTCAACAATAGACAAACAGCATCACAAGACTCTGAAGTTTGTAGCCAGAAAAGTGCACAATAAATATCAGATGTTCTAATGGCCACAGGGCATTCAACTATCAGCGGACCCAAAGTACTTAATTTGCTTGTAACCATGTGGCCATGCCACTTTAACTCGATATAACCCTTAAAATCCTACAGATTCTGATTTTGAAATTCAGACACAAGTTTCACATTCATAGGTATCACAGTAGGTAATGCTATAGTAGGTAGTGCTAGGCTAGCTTTACATTAGCTTGCTTGGTTCACCTTATTCACTACATAGCGCAATATTTGTGGTGTAGCCATTTTGTTCACTATATTATTAGCAGTAATGTACAGTTTGCCAGTGGAAATACCCTCATGAGCCACTTTATTAGGAGCACCCATATATATATATATATATATATATATCATCTCATCTCATTATCTCTAGCCGCTTTATCCTGTTCTACAGGGTTGCAGGCAAGCTGGAGCCTATCCCAGCTGACTACGGGCGAAAGGCGGGGTACACCCTGGACAAGTCGCCAGGTCATCACAGGGCTGACACATAGACACAGACAACCATTCACACTCACACCTACGGTCAATTTAGAGTCACCAGTTAACCTAACCTGCATGTCTTTGGACTGTGGGGGAAACCGGAGCACCTGGAGGAAACCCACGCAGACACGGGGAGAACATACAAACTCCGCACAGAAAGGCCCTTACCGGCCCCGGGTCTCGAACCCAGGACCTTCTTGCTGTGAGGCGACAGCGCTAACCACTACACCACCGTGCCGCCCATATATATATATATATATATATATATCACTTTTTAGCATAAAGGGGAAATTTTCAATTGGGGTGCGAGCCCTGTTACTGTCCCTTATCACCATGTTGTTGTTGTTTTTTTATTTGTTTTTTTGGGGGGTGTTTGGGTTTGTATTTAACTTCGGGGTTTTTTGTATTTATTTTATTTATTGTAATCATTTATCTTTTTGTGGCGAACTGCAATAAACCAAACTAAACTAAACTAAACTAAATGCTACCCCTTACAGAAATAAAATTGTATTTTATTATTGTTAAAAATTTTTGTGGGGGTTATTTTTTCAACATGTTTTTTTTTTTCAAATATACAGTATGTATTTCATTTTATATTAATATGTGAAAATATATAAGAAGAGAAACTGTCATGGGACAAATGATTAATCACAAGAACGCTAATTTATCTTTTATCGTTTATTTTATTTTCATTTTTCATCCACATTTAGAATAATAATAATAATTAGCAAGACTTAAATAATTGTTAATAAAATTGCATGTCCATGCATGATCTATAAAAAGTTTCCAGGGGTTTTCCATAAAAAACCAAACAAACCTAATGTTAGTTCAGTTGCGTGTCCTGTCGAGAAAACTGTTTTATGTTGCGATTTAGAAAACACAAGATGGCACATAAAAACAGTTCTACACATGCGTCACCTGTTGCACTAAATTGTATTTCTGACTAATGGTACAGCCATTTTCATCTCATAATAATAGGATTTATTTATATAGAGTTCATTCTGCAGGAGAGATCCGGTTTAGGAGTGCAGATTGTACCATCATGATTTCATCCTGCACAAATGCCTACAAATAATGTCATTTATCCATTACTGATTGGTTCTATATGATGCTTATAAAGAAGAAGACAGATTTGAAATAGAGGGAGAAATAACCATGTTATAACTACACCGCTGCACTGCCTTAAATGGGAATAGCTTAGCAACAGACTGTGTTTTTTGTGCATTTCTGATTAATACCAGATTGTGCTGCTTTGGCCCTTGTCCAATTCCCATTCAGGGATTACTTATTCTTGCCATGTTGAGCAGACATTAGAGTACGGTATGACCTGTTACTTTATTTTCGACACGTCTCTCCGTTTTTACGAAGACCAAATCCCTCTTGACTTTACGCCAGTTACAAATGCATGCCAGAAAGTTTAAGCGAGACCTGGAACATTTACAGAGAAAAGAGCTTTGCTTAGATAGAATTTTGTCCTGTGGTTAAACTTAAGACTAAATACAGTTAACAAATTATGCAGTTTAATTTAAATCAAAGTCTCTCTCTCTCAAGTTACAACCATTGTTTGTACGTACATCTTTGTTACCAGTCGAATTAATGTTCAGGAACAAATGACTTTCAACCATGCACACACATACACACAAAGCTGGCTTTATCTGCAATCTACCTTTGAGATTGGAGAACAGGCCATAATGAGGACTTTTTGGCTTTTCCATACTTGCATTGCTTTCCAGACTTGGGAAGTTGATATGACTGGTGAAGAGTTGAAGCTGTTTTTGAGGAACCAAGCCCTGGTTCTCTACAAAACAGTGATCTGGGGTAAAGTGTGGTGTGGTCCAAATCACAAAGCAATCCTCTATATTCTGTGCGCTCAATGCTGAGTAGCATTATTGGTTCGACTTGGTGTGGTTAGCAGAGGAGATGGAGCACTTCACTGATGTAGATAAACAGATTTTCATTGGACTGGAGTGCTGCAGTTAACTCAATTAACTCATGAGAACATTGTGAAAAGTGCCTGTCTCATTCATTCATACAATTATCCAATCAGCTAATCAAGTGTAAGCAGCACGGTTCATAAACTCGAGCAGATAGAGGTCAAAAGCGTGGTCTGGTTGGTCTGTTGGTGCCAGACGGGCTGATCTTAGTATTTCAGAAACTTAAGATATCCTGTGATTTTCACACAGAACAGTCTCTAGAGCTTAAGCCAAGTCAACTCAGTTTATTTGTATAGCGCTTTTAACAACAGACATTGTCGCAAACAGCTTTATAGAAAAATAAAAACTTCATACATATGAGTTAATTTTATTCCTAATAAATTTATTTATCTCTGATGAGCAAGCCTGAGGTGACGATGATGAGGAAAAACTCCCTCAGATGCCATGAAGAAGAAACCTTCAGAGGAACCAGACTCAAAAGTAAACTCACTTCTATAAGTGTGTCCTATAGAGTCACAAAGTACAACTGTGTAACCAGGAAATTCATTACAGTTTTAACATGAAGTCAGTTTTGTTGACGTTATCAACTGTTCATCAACTGATGGAGACTTGAGTGTTACACTGTTCATGACGACTGCAGTCCTAAAGTTATCATGGCGATTATAGTCCTAAACCATCATAGCAAAACTGTAAGTGTCCAGAGCCACTTTCCAAGTGCGTCTTTTGACTGTCCAGATGGAGCCGTCCTCCACAAGAGCGATGTGATGAGACTCCAGCCAGAAGTAGGGCATCAGGATGGATCAGGCAGGTCTGAAGAGCAGAAGACATCAGTTTACAAAGAACGGTGTGAAAATAAAAAAAGAAAAATTCCAAAAACATTCTATAAGCATCAGTTCTGTGAGTGGAAATGCCTTGTTAATGAGACAGACAATGACTTGAATACTAGAAGGCAGGCAGAAAGTAAACAGCTTGGTAACAACAGGAAGGAAACACTGAACGACAAGACTGATTCGAGCTGACAGGAAGGTTACAGTAACTCAAATAACCACTCTTTACAGCCATGGTGAGTAGAAAAGCATCTCAGATCACACAACACGTACAACAGAACGCCGTACTTTGGTGAACATGAGCTGCAGTAGCAGAAGACAGCATCAGGTTCCAATCCTGTCAGCCAAGAACAGGACTCTGAAGCTACAGTGGGCTCAGGCTCATCTGAACTAGACAAGTGAAGGTTGGAAAAAAAAGTATTTTTAGAAGTGTAACAATACTGTCAGTAACAGCGTTGAGAGCACAAGTTTGAAACAGCCTTCAAACATGGCCGCCATAAACTACAACTCTTAAGAACCACAGCGCCCTCTGTCTCCAGCTTATTAAATGTCTCTCATTAGCGTCATTATCAACACCCTATATCACTCACTGTGAAGTATCGTTCAGTGTTTCCTTCCTGTTGTTACCAAGCTGTTTACTTTCTCCCTGCCTTCTAGTATTCAACCTCTGTTTATGGTTACCTCGACCATGTCTCTTAGTTTCATCTACGTTATCCAGTTTGCCGATCGACCGACCTCCGCCCGTTTCCTTGACTATGCTTCTTGTCTACTGTTTTGGCTCTGTCTACAGTTTGCTTCTCCCCTGCGCCTGCATCCATAAGTGCCTGCACCCTGACAAATACATTGTGATGCAAAAATTGGAAGATATGCATTGTGGAAATGTGTGATTCACATCATGTTTATGAGTCTTCAGTGAATTGGTTCAAATGATCATTTCCCCCAATCAGAAGCTTTGTTTATTCAATCAAAATATATATATATTTTTTAAAATATGGTGAACCTGTAGTACAGTTTGTTTACGTTAAATCTCTGTTCATAGCTATTTTTCTTCATTAAAAATGTTTTTGTTCAAAATATTCCAAGAATCAAATTAAATTGAATCAGGGAGTCAGTATAATGAATTGAAGTGAATCAAAGTGGATCATTACCTCTTTAGTTTTTATGTGTCTGTAAAAAAGTTGACACTGAATGTATGTGCCTATTGTTTTTTTTTTCTTCTTTTTCAAAGTGTCTGTGATGTGTATATAATCTCTATTCATATTCACTGGATATGAGCAATCGTGCGCTCTGATTGACTACTCTACTACTAGGCTATCAGCTAATATACCGTGAGTAGAGAAAAACAAAATGGCGGCGCGTGTTGCTGAACCAACCAAGGACGAAATAAAAACTCTACTTGGAAACAAAACCACAAAAAAAGCAACAAAATATGGAATCAAAGTATTTGATTGTAAGAATTTTTTTCCCCAAGAATTATTGTTATAGCATTTTCCACAGATTGCTCCTGTTATTTCACCAGTTTGTTTACATTCTTCATCTTCAAGAATTAAAATTTGTTAGATTTTTTTTATTTTTTAGACTGTTTTCAAAGAAATTTGAAAATTACAGGACTGAAATGTCCAAGGAAGAATTAAATAAATGTCTAAAGCTGTTCTATACCTCGACAAGACAGCACTTTCTACAAAAAAACAACACTCAAGTCAATTCGTGTAGCCATCGATGGGTTTTTAAAAACTCTGCCGAAGCAGAAATGATTTTGTCAGATGTTTTGTATGAAGCTTTTATTTATTGAATTTGCAAAAATAAAAATGATCTGTTTCTCAAAATCCAGTGAATGTGGATAGAATAACAGCTATTCCACTCAATTTTGGTGCTATGCGACTTGTCGGCTATCAGCGCATGTACAACTCGATTTCGTGGAATAATTGTTTATATAGTATATATACCCGGCTCACTTCTCATCACTTTAGGTGTTATAGCTTTGTACCCTAGCATCCCACATGAGGATGGCTTACAAGCTCTGTCTGACTTTTTAAATATGCATGGTTTTTCTGATACTAGACGCACTGACATTGTAGAACTTGCTCGTTTTGTTCTTACCAATAATTTTTTTGAGTTTAACAACCAGTTATTTTTACAGATTTCAGGTACTGCCATCGGTACGAGGATGGCACCCTCCTATGCTATTATCTTTATGCCTGCAGTTGAAACACTTATTCTCGAGAATCCTGTTTCCCTGTTCATTTGGTGGCTTATTACTGACGACATCTTTTGTGTTTGGACCCATGGTGAGGAGGCCCTTTTAGCCTTCCTTGATTTTGTAAATCAGATCCACCCGTCTATCAGGTTTACTGCGGATTATTCTCCTGTTAGAGTTATTTTTCTGGATATTTATGTTAAACTTGATAGTGAAGGTATTTTCCATACTGATCTGTTCATCAAACCTACTGACACCCAACAATTTCTGCTGGCGTCATCTTGCCACCCTGGTCATGTCAAGAGTAGTCTACTGTACAGCCAGGCTCTTCGTATTTTACGCATATGCTCGAATGCCGATACCATGTTAGATCGTCTCTGTGAACTTGAGCAGTCTTTTTGTAAATGTGGTTATAGCAAACGCAAAGTTAAAACTCAGATTAAGCGTGCTATAATAACATTTTTCTCAGATGATTCTCCTAAAATGAAGAAAAGTGAGAATCGTGTACTGTGCATTTTCGACTATCACCCTGACCTTCCCGACGTTAATGGTATTTTGTCACGCTACCTCCCTATTCTCCACTGCTCCAGCAGAATGAAAGATTGCGTACCTGAGAAGCCTTTGGTCTGCTTCCGACGTCCCCTTAATTTACATAATTTGCTGGTACGGGCGAAGCTGCCCAACCCAGACACTAATTCAGTTACACAAGGTTCTTGTGGGCCTTGTGGGAAGTCACATTGTCAGATTTGTAGTATTCTTCCTTCACAAACTTCAATCACTAGTACAACTACTTCGGCTACTTTTGCCCTTGTCAGTAGTGGGGCCAACTGCGCCTCTACCAACTGTACAGGTATCTACATTATCACTTGTACCCTGTGTAAGGCCCAGTATGCTGGACAGACAAAAATGTTTAGACTTTATGTGAATAATCATAAAAGTGCTATTAGAAACACTAGGGTAAATTCGGGTAACGACTGTACGCAGTTGTATGAACATTTTACTAGGAATGGACATTCTCAATCGAATTTGTCCTTCACCATTGTACAGGTGTGTTCCAAAACTCAGGATCTACTGGAGGCAGAAAGAGATTGGATCTGGAAACTAAAAACAGTGCACCCTTCAGGTCTAAATGTTAATGACGGTTTCTGTAGTCAGCATATGGCCCTTTTCCACTACCCTTTTTCAGCTCACTTCAGCTCGCTTCAGCTCACTTCAGCCCGACACGGCTCGCGTTTCGACTATCTCAGAGCAGCACGACTCAGCTCACTTCAGCCCTGCTTAGCACCCAAAACTCGCACCGTTTTGGAGTGGGGCTGAAGCGAGCCAAACCGAGCCGAGTGGGGCTAGGGGCGTGAGGAGACACTCCCCTGTGCACTGATTGGTGAGGAGGAGTGTTCTCACACGCCCACACACGCCCCGCGAGCACGCTGGGATCTGTAAACACCGTAAACCCGGAAGAAGAAGAATTACGAATTACGAGAATTTCTGAAGCCTTATGCGCCTCGCCTCATCTATACGCTCTTGCCAGTATCTGTCGGCGTTGTCGGTGACAACAAGCCACAGCACCAAGACCAACAACACTAATGACTCCATGTCCTCCATGTTTATTGTTTACTCTCCGGGTCGTGAGACTACCGCTTAAAAGATCAATGATGTCACTGTTTGCGCCACCTAACGACATCACGTGACGTCCACCCACTTTCGCTAACTCTACCCAATGTGTCCACCCACTTCCAGCCAGCACGGTTCAGCGCGGTTGTAGTCGAAACGCAATTCCAACAGCCCCACTCAGCTCGACTCAGCACGGCACGGCTCAGCCAAACTCAGCCGCGTTGGTAGTGGAAAAGCGGCATTAGAGGCCTATATATATATATATATATATATATATATACACTACTATATACTACCGTTCAAAAGTTTGGGGTCACCCAGACAATTTTGTGTTTTCCATGAAAAGTCACACTTTTATTTACCACCATAAGTTGTAAAATGAATAGAAAATATAGTCAAGACATTTTTCTGGCCATTTTGAGCATTTAATCGACCCCACAAATGTGATGCTCCAGAAACTCAATCTGCTCAAAGGAAGGTCAGTTTTATAGCTTCTCTAACGAGCTAAACTGTTTTCAGCCGTGCTAACATGATTGTACAAGGGTTTTCTAATCATCCATTAGCCTTCTGAGGCAATGAGCAAACACATTGTACCATTAGAACACTGGAGTGATAGTTGCTGGAAATGGGCCTCTATACACCTATGGAGATATTGCACCAAAAACCAGACATTTGCAGATAGAATAGTCATTTACCACATTAGCAATGTATAGAGTGGATTTCTGATTAGTTTAAAGTGATCTTCATTGAAAAGAACAGTGCTTTTCTTTCAAAAATAAGGACATTTCAAAGTGACTCCAAACTTTTGAACGGTAGTGTATATATAGGGCAGCACGATGGTATAGTGGTTAGCGCTGTCGCCTCACAACAAGAAGGTCCGGGTTTGAGCCCCGTGGCCGGCGAGGGCCTTTCTGTGTGGAGTTTGCATATTCTCCCCGTGTCCGCGTGGGTTTCCTCTGGGTGCTCTGGTTTCCCCCACAGTCCAAAGACATGCAAGTTAGGTTAACTGGTGACTCTAAATTGACCGTAGGTGTGAATGTGAGTGTGAATGGTTGTCTGTGTCTATGTGTCGGCCCTGTGATGACCTGGCGACTTGTCCAGGGTGTACCCCGCCTTTCGCCCGTAGTCAGCTGGGAGTGTAGATGACAGACAGTGATTACAGGGTGGATAAAAACACCAAATTGTGAATAGCATTGATTTAATCATGGAACTACTCATATTCATCAGTTTACATCATCGCTGTATTATAAATATAAACTGTATCAATAACTTAAACTGGTTGATGTAAACTTCTACAACCCCAATTCCAAAAAAGTTGGGACAAAGTACAAATTGTAAATAAAAACGGAATGCAATGACGTGGAAGTTTCAAAATTCCATATTTTATTCACAATAGAACATAGATGACATATCAAATGTTTAAACTGAGAAAATGTATCATTTAAAGAGAAAAATGAGGTGATTTTAAATTTCATGACAACAACACATCTCAAAAAAGTTGGGACAAGGCCATGTTTACCACTGTGAGACATCCCCTTTTCTCTTTACAACAGTCTGTAAACGTCTGGGGACTGAGGAGACAAGTTGCTCAAGTTTAGGGATAGGAATGTTAACCCATTCTTGTCTAATGTAGGATTCTAGTTGCTCAACTGTCTTAGGTCTTTTTTGTCGTATCTTCCGTTTTATGATGCGCCAAATGTTTTCTATGGGTGAAAGATCTGGACTGCAGGCTGGCCAGTTCAGTACCCGGACCCTTCTTCTACGCAGCCATGATGCTGTAATTGATGCAGTATGTGGTTTGGCATTGTCATGTTGGAAAATGCAAGGTCTTCCCTGAAAGAGATGTCGTCTGGATGGGAGCATATGTTGCTCTAGAACCTGGATATACCTTTCAGCACTGATGGTGTCTTTCCAGATGTGTAAGCTGCCCATGCCATACGCACTAATGTAACCCCATACCATCAGAGATGCAGGCTTCTGAACTGAGCGCCGATAACAACTTGGGTCATCCTTCTCCTCTTTAGTCCGAATGACTATGTTATGTTCTATTGTGAATACAATATCAGTTTTTAAGATTTGTAAATTATTGCATTCCGTGTTTATTTACAATTTGTACGTTGTCCCAACTTTTTTGGAATCGGGGTTGTAGTACCAAAAGTGCCTACACTAAAACAATCAACTGTTCAATATCTGAACTCATTGTATGTGTAGGAGGGAAAAATGTGTAGGAGGGAAAAAACTAAAAACGGCTATGGTATAATATTAAAAACTAAACAAGGAATTTTGAATATAGCTAACAGTTACAACTGTACATGTTTAACCATCATCTGGTATCACAAACCTGATCTGTGAGATATTCTGTATGCTTCGAAGTTCTTCTACATCCTTTCTGAGCTCTTCTATATACTTTCTGTCTTAAGCTGGACTCGTCTTTTGTTTAGAGACTGTGGCTCTTCTATGAGACGTATGATCTCATATAATCATTAATGTATGAGACCAGATGTATAATTTATACCAGTTGTGGTGCATGCTGATTATACAGTATGTAATGAATATCAAATATCCATAATTAGTAATACATACGGAATGAGTAGAGCGTTACAGTTCTTATATTCACTATGCGTTCACTATGCAGATGTTTACAGTTCTTATATTCACTATGCGTTCACTATGCAGATGTCCACCCTCTTAGAACCTCTGAGCTAACAGGGTGGAGGACCACTGGGCCCCTTGGAAAACCACAAAATGGGGCCATTTCAGGCATGGATCCAGGACAAAATCATCAGGGGTTTTTGGACGGTTGGGTGGGTGGGTGGGGGGGGCTTCTTTTCAACAAATCTCATGTCACATAAGTGAATGATGTAGCCTAAGCCTAAATCGGTTAGACTAGTGGTGTATGTAGTTACTAGTCTAACTTCCCTCAGTTTTCCTCCATTTCTGACCATGGATCAAGCTACAGTTCAGTTCAATTTTATTTATATAGCACTTTTAACAATAAACATTGTCACAAAGCAGCTTTACACAAAACCATATGTCAATTTAGATCCCTAATGAGCAAGCCAGAGGTGATACTTGATTCCCTGAATCAAGCTGAGGAAGGAAGGGAACGCATACTCTTCTGGAAGACGCCAGATAATGGAATTATATATCATAATTCTTCCACAGTTGTATACTATAAAGTTAATCAGTGCTGAAAGGATGAGTGTAATACAACCCCGATTCCAAAAAAGTTGGGACAAAGTACAAATTGTAAATAAAAACGGAATGCAATGATGTGGAAGTTTCAAAATTTCATATTTTATTCAGAATAGAACATAGATGACATATCAAATGTTTAAACTGAGAAAATGTATCATTTAAAGAGAAAAATTAAGTGATTTTAAAATTTCATGACAGCAACACATCTCAAAAAAGTTGGGACAAGGCCATGTTTACCACTGTGAGACATCCCCTTTTCTCTTTACAACAGTCTGTAAACGTCTGGGGACTGAGGAGACAAGTTGCTCAAGTTTAGGGACAGGAATGTTAACCCATTCTTGTCTAATGTAGGATTCTAGTTGCTCAACTGTCTTAGGTCTTTTTTGTCGTATCGTCCGTTTTATGATGCGCCAAATGTTTTCTATGGGTGAAAGATCTGGGCTGCAGGCTGGCCAGTTCAGTACCCGGACCCTTCTTCTACACAGCCATGATGCTGTAATTGATGCAGTATGTGGTTTGGCATTGTCATGTTGGAAAATGCAAGGTCTTCCCTGAAAGAGACATCGTCTGGATGGGAGCATATCTTGCTCTAGAACCTGGATATACCTTTCAGCATTGATGGTGTCTTTCCAGATGTGTAAGCTGCCCATGCCACATGCACTAATGCAACCCCATACCATCAGAGATGCAGGCTTCTGAACTGAGCGCTGATAACAACTTGGGTCGTCCTTCTCCTCTTTAGTCCGAATGACACGGCGTCCCTGATTTCCATAAAGAACTTCAAATTTTGATTCGTCTGACCACAGAACAGTTTTCCACTTTGCCACAGTCCATTTTAAATGAGCCTTGGCCCAGAGAAGACGTCTGTGCTTCTGGATCATGTTTAGATACGGCTTCTTCTTTGAACTATAGAGTTTTAGCTGGCAACGGCGGATGGCACGGTGAATTGTGTTCACAGATAATGTTCTCTGGAAATATTCCTGAGCCCATTTTGTGATTTCCAATACAGAAGCATGCCTGTATGTGATGCAGTGCCGTCTAAGGGCCCGAAGATCACGGGCACTCAGTATGGTTTTCCGGCCTTGACCCTTACGCACAGAGATTCTTCCAGATTCTCTGAATCTTTTGATGATATTATGCACTGTAGATGATGATATGTTCAAACTCTTTGCAATTTTACACTGTCGAACTCCTTTCTGATATTGCTCCACTATTTGTCGGCGCAGAATTAGGGGGATTGGTGATCCTCTTCCCATCTTTACTTCTGAGAGCCGCTGCCACGCCAAACATGCTCTTTTTATACCCAGTCATGTTAATGACCTATTGCCAGTTGACCTAATGAGTTGCAATTTGGTCCTCCAGCTGTTCCTTTTTTGTACCTTTAACTTCTCCAGCCTCTTATTGCCCCGTCCCAACTTTTTTGAGATGTGTTGCTGTCATGAAATTTCAAATGAGCCAATATTTGGCATGAAATTTCAAAATGTCTCACTTTCGACATTTGATATGTTGTCTATGTTCTACTGTGAATACAATATCAGTTTTTGAGATTTGTAAATTATTGCATTCCGTTTTTATTTACAATTTGTACTTTGTCCCAACTTTTTTGGAATCGGGGTTATATTTGGCACGAGCTTTTTATGATCATAGTAGCAATTCTTAGGCCCAAGTCTACAGTATCCATGGGAGATTATCTACATTGGGTTAAAGCAGCGCTCCAGGAGATGATCCAGGACCAAAGAGATGAAGCTTCAGTGAGGGATGGCTCCTGGATGATGACATGGCTGTGATGAAGCTAAGATTATGGTTATTATTAATAAATTATGTTGTAGATTTAAATGTGTCAACAGCGATAAAACACTGACCAGGATTGGCAGATGTTATCTTCTGTTATCTGTTATTTGGAAAAGTATTTTACATTGTCAGGACGATCGTGCTGGTCCTGACCAGGTAGGTTCCCCCTATTTCTGGTTTTCATAAAAAGTCAGGACATTTTGGGCCAGATAATACAAAAACTAATGGGTGTTCATTGTATTCACATTTGAATACCAACAAATGAGAATTTGTTGAATTTTAAGAGACAGCAATAATTGTACAAAGCATACAGCAAGAGAAAACCCTTTTCCATCATTTGTTAAAATAAACATACAGTGGTGTTTGAAAGTTTGTGAACCCTTTAGAATTTTCTATATTTCTGCATAAATAACATCTGCTAAAACATCATCAGATTTTCACACAAGTCCTAAAAGTAGGTAAAGAGAACCCAGTTAAACAAATGAGACAAAAATATTATACATGGTCATTTATTTATTGAGGAAAATGATCCAATATTACATATCTGTGAGTGGCAAAAGTATGCGAACCTCTAGGATTAGCAGTTAATTTGAAGGTGAAATTAGAGTCAGGTGTTTTCAATCAATGGGATGACAATCAGGTGTGAGTGGGCACCCTGTTTTATTTAAAGAACAGGGATCTATCAAAGTCTGATCTTCACAACACGTGTATCATGGCACGAACAAAGGAGATTTCTGAGGACCTCAGAAAAAGCGTTGTTGATGCTCATCAGGCTGGAAAAGGTTACAAAACCATCTTTAAAGAGTTTGGACTCCACCAATCCACAGTCAGATAGATTGTGTACAAATGGAGGAAATTCAAGACCATTGCTACCCTCCCCAGGAGTGGTCGACCAACAAAGATCACTCCAAGAGCAAGGCATGTAATAGTCGGCGAGGTCACAAAGGACCCCAGGGTAACTTTTAAGCAACTGAAGGCCTCTCTCACATCGGCTAATGTTAATGTTCATGAGTCCTCTATCAGGAGAACACTGAACAACAATGGTGTGCATGGCAGGGTTTTATTATTATTAAACCTTTATTTTACCAGGGATAAAAATCACATTGAGATTAAAATCTCTTTTACAAGTGAGCCCTGGCCAAGAAGGCAGCACACAAAAACAGAATTAAGAACAGAATAACAATCATCACACACACTCACAGAACAAAATAATAAAAAAAATTAAGAACAGGCAAAAAAAGCAGACAGAAAATTTAAAAGCAAGAAGAGACTGACTGATACACTCGGTTAAGACAAGCTTTGAAATCAACAAGTGAAATAAAAACCTCAAGTTTTAGTTGTCTCTGTAGCTCATTCCATGCTGTTGGAGCACTACAAGCAAAGGCAGGGCTGCCAACTTTTCAAAATACCTTGGAGTGAGATTTTTTTTTTGGGGGGGGGGGGGGGGTCGACGGCAACATTTTTCCGCACACCACGCAGTAAGTGGGAATTTTGTATTCAGTTTGATATTCACTTGTCCCCCTGCATTCTGGTGTTTTGTTTGTGGGTCGTCCAGCTGGAGATGGACAATGGGGGGGGGGAGATTTTGGATTTAGTAGATGTTCCTGCATTCTGGTGGATTTTTGGAGTGGCCTGCTGTGCCATACCTGCATTCTTACACACCCTGACTTGCCAGGCCTTCAGCTTGTGGCCAACAAAAGCACCAAGTTTTGGCTTAAAAGCCCCCATGCTAGAAAACTACAGATGACTGCCAATGTTCCTGTAGCCCTATAGACGTGTGTTTCAGATTTAAAGGCAAGTTCATGTTTGAAAATATTTCATCAGCTAAGCCTAAACACCTTCTGAATTGAAACTAAATGTTAAGTTTTTAATAACTGTTGCAAAAATAAGATTGTCCCTCACTGACTATTCATTATGCATTTAAGGGCTTTCCCCACCACTGGGTTCAGCAGAAGATTGGCATGGCGAAAAATATCAACAGCAAAAGAACAAATAAAATGCTTAAACAGTAAGAAAAATGTGCATGTGCTACAAGAAACATTAAAATGATTAAGTTTGAACAGTATTGAAACACAAAAAGCTGAACCTTGGCCATAGGTGGGAATGTGCACACAAAGTTGGGCTTAAAAATTTTGGTCATACTTAAATAAGCTATATTAATATATTTCTTATTAATTTATTTCTTATCTATGTTTCTTATTAGTAATAGAGCATTCATCAGGGCCTGTTATCTGACAAATATTCTCTACCTGTCTTGCCCTCTTTGAAACCTTGTCTCCTCAGTATATTGTTCTCTGTCTTTTTTTTATTATTCACAACAAGTTCAAGTTCTTTGATATTGCAGGTGACCATGCTTTATTTACTTTAACTGAGCAATTACATACATCATAAATAATTAAAAATAAATACCCTGTAAATAAACAATAGGTATGGTGGCTAATGGCTCTTCTTGCATTTGTAATATTATCTCTTACTTGCTTTATTTTACAACATTTCCAGTATGGCTTCAAATAAAGTCATAAAGTATGATAACATACAGTAAACAAACTAAGAATGCACCTTAATAAACGTGTGCTAAGGAGGTGCTCTCCCGTGCTGCTTGTTGGGGAAGATAGAGGCTGTGGCACGGCAGGAGGCCTATAATGATTTAGCATGCCTAGTACACAGCTCTCGATATGGCATTAAATATTCTCACAACACTTATAGGCTAAAATGATTAAGAAACTTTATATAAGTTCATAATTACGCTAGTAACGCCACACATTGGCTTGCATATGTACAAAACTGTCTGAGACACCCATCTTCAACTCGGATACCTTCTTCTACCCCCTCTTCCTCTAAATTGACGGTAGGCAATTATCCAACTTCCGGCGAGTGCAGCATCATTAGATGCGCCACCTACCATAGGGGAGTGTGTACAGAGGGAACACCTCTCTGCCTGTTTAGCCGTGCGTAAGGTATAATTGATCGATCGCAAGTGGTTGGCGCGACGCAATGGGTAGCCGAGATCAGATAGATAAACTAGATTTTTTTCTAGCAAGAGAAATTGGAGGTATGGCGTGTGAGCATGTGAAGACAGTCAAATGCGTGTGTCTCACGCTCATTGCGTGAGAGTTGGCAGCCCAGGCAAAGGCAGTCTTACCAAACTCAGATTTTGCCTGCACAACATCATACAAGATATATCTACTTGACCGTAGATTGTACTGAGATGTACTAGGTGTTAAAAGAACAGATATATAAGAAGGAAGTTGGCCAATTATTGCTTTGTACACAAAAATTAACCAATGTTTATGTCTTCTCATAAAGAGTGAGGACCAACCAACCATTTCATACAAGGAACAATGATGGGTGGAGTAACTTGCTTGAGTGATAAATCTTAACGCAGAATGATACACAGAGTCTAAGGACCAGGGGCGCAGATAGGATTTTTGAACTGGGGGGGACTGAGCTGTCAGCAAATGATTCCATTTTGTGTATATATGTATGTGTATATATATATATATATATATATATATATATATATATATATATATATATATATATATACACACACTACCGTTCAAAAGTTTGGGGTCACTTTGAAATGTCCTTATTTTTGAAAGAAAAGCACTGTTCTTTTCAATGAAGATCACTTTAAACTAATCAGAAATCCACTCTATACATTGCTAATGTGGTAAATGACTATTCTAGCTGCAAATGTCTGGTTTTTGGTGCAATATCTCCATAGGTGTATAGAGGCCCATTTCCAGCAACTCTCACTCCAGTGTTCTAATGGTACAATGTGTTTGCTCATTGCCTCAGAAGGCTAATGGATGATTAGAAAACCCTTGTACAATCATGTTAGCACAGCTGAAAACAGTTGAGCTCTTTAGAGAAGCTATAAAACTGACCTTCCTTTGAGCAGATTGAGTTTCTGGAGCATCACATTTGTGGGGTCGATTAAATGCTCAAAATGGCCAGAAAAATGTCTTGACTATATTTTCTATTCATTTTACAACTTATGGTGGTAAATAAAAGTGTGACTTTTCATGGAAAACACAAAATTGTCTGGGTGACCCCAAACTTTTGAACGGTAGTGTGTATACATGTTATTTCACCTCCCTCACTGCCATCACCAGGAACTACCTGCAGGCCAGGACAATGATAACATTTTAACATAGCCTATGGAAATCCAAAGTTTACACATTATCATCACGCACAGAAATTGCAAAACTGCAAAACTAGTTTTAAAACCGCTAAGTTCCAATTGTTAAACATAGCGAGAGGCTGGGCTATGTGTGTGTGTGTGTGTGTGTGTGTGTGTAAAGTGTAAACCAGTGCATCCTGACTTTCTAACTATGCCTGTGTGTTGCGTGAGCGGCAGTCAGTCAACAACTCTTCGCAAAGTTTCCTTATGAAACAATATGCTCGCTGAAATTATGGCAGGGAATGCCAGATTAAACATTAAAACTGCCTTCTGAGCACTGTATCTACAGGCTACCACCGAAAGAAGGAGGCTACCAGAAAGGCATCTCTACTCCGTACGATTTTACTTTCACTACGACATTACTTTGAACAGACTATCAAAAAATTGCAAGGTGATATGATAAAGTAAGGCACAGTTTATTTACAATCGTTGTTGTTTTTTTTTTAAAAAACGATGCAATCGTTTTCTGCCTTTTGGCACCCTTCATCATGCCATGTTGGGGTCCTGAACTAGGAGGCGCTGTCCCCGATATGCCTGTCAAACTTGTTGTGGGTAACCATAGCAACCAAGCTCGAGCTCGCAACCTGTGCAGTCTGCGCAGTTGCAACTATGTCTGTACTGCTGTGCACCTCAATAAACCGAATGGTAATTAGTCTTTTGATTTTTCCGTGAGGTTTGCCTTATGCAAAGAAAGACAGCATAGACGTTTTTTCCTCCCTATAAGTGGGGGGGGGGGACCGAACGAGGTGAATTTAAATCTGGGTGGGACGAATCCCCCCCGTCCCCCCCTCTATCTGCGCCCGTGCTAAGGACTGTAGCAGAGCTTTAGAGGTATGTCTATAAAATACGTCCCCATAATCCAAGACTGGCAGAAAAGTAGATTCAACCAATCTTTTCCTTGCTTGTTGAGTAAAGCAAGATTTGTTTCTCATCTCATCTCATCTCATCTCATTATCTCTAGCCGCTTTATCCAGTTCTACAGGGTCGCAGGCAAGCTGGAGCCTATCCCAGCTGACTACGGGCGAAAGGCGGGGTACACCCTGGACAAGTCGCCAGGTCATCATAGGGCTGACACAGACAACCATTCACACTCACATTCACACCTACGGTCAATTTAGAGTCACCAGTTAACCTAACCTGCATGTCTTTGGACTGTGGGGGAAACCGGAGCACCCGGAGGAAACCCACGCGGACACGGGGAGAACATGCAAACTCCGCACAGAAAGGCCCTCGCCGGCCATGGGGCTCGAACCCGGACCTTCTTGCTGTGAGGCGACAGTGCTAACCACTACACCACCGTGCCGCCAGATTTGTTTCTAAAGAAAAAAAACAACTTTAATTTCAGTCTACAAAGTAAATTTTCAACATGTAATTTAAAGGATAGCTCTTCCTCCAACATAAAACCCAGATATCTATACGAGGAGACTAGTTCAATTGATTTACCCTGGAAAGTGCATAGTTGAGGCAGGGAGGATCCCAGCTTATGGGTTCTAGAAAAGAACATGAACTTTGTTTTCTTATCGTTAAGAATTAATTTCAAGGAATTTAAATTTCACTGTATCACAGTGACTGCTTCTTGCAGCTTTAAGATGGTCTCAGCCAGTGATGCAGCAGAACAGTAAATTATAGTATCATCTGCATACAGATGCATATTTACATTCATAAGATCTTTACTGAGATTGTTAATATATATTGTGAACAACAAGGGCCCCAGTACGGAGCCCTGTGGGACACCAGATTTGACAGTAAGCTTCTCGGAGAGGTATCCATTTAGTTGAACACATTGACATCTATTATCTAGGTAGTTTCTAACCCAGCCTAACACTGCTTCAGAGAGACCAATATTAATCAATCGTGACAATAAAATATTATGATTAACAGTATCAAAAGCTTTAGTTAAATCAATGAATAATGCAGCACATGATTTTTTACTATCTAGAGTGCTGACTATATCATTTAATACTTTCATGGTAGCAGTGGTAATACTTTCATGGTACTATGATTTTTACGAAAACCAGACTGAATAACAGACAAAATATTGTTATTAACTAAAAACTCTTTTAACTGTTCACTCACAATAGTTTCCAGAATCTTAGTAGAAATTGGACGGTAATTGTCTAGTTTAGATGGATCGCCCCCTTTTAAAAGGGGCAGAACCAGAGCTGATTTCCATACTTCAGGCACAACGTTCTGTTCCAGTGACAAATTTAAAATATAGGCTCCGCAATGATTTCAGCTGCATGTTTCAAAAATATGGGCTCAGTTTCATCCGGCCCAGCGGACTTCTTTGTATCAAGCTTTCTTAAAGCCACCAAAACTTCATATCTTGAGATTGGACTAAAATTAAACCTATGTCTAGTTTCATGCCCTGAATGGAAAACATTAGAACTGTTCTGTCCAGAAACATCATGAAAAATAGTTCCAGCTGAAATAAAATGTTTATTAAAACAGTTTGCAATCTCTGTTCAATCAGTGACATTTTTATCATTTAATGTTAATTGATTAGGGAAACTATTAGGTGCAGAAGTTGGACAAAGTGACTTAATGGCTTTCCAAAACTTAACTGGATTGTTTAAATTACTTGTTGTTTCATTAAGATAAAATTCAGATTTCGCTTTACGGACAAGTGCAGTCCACCTGTTTCGTAAGGTCCTGAAGGCAACCCAATCCCTATCCTGATCAGTTTTTCTTGCTTTGGCCCAAGCTAGATTTCTTTCAAGAAAGAGTTGAGACAACACTTCGCTAAACCAGGGATTGTCTTGACCCTTCACTCTGTATTTCCTAAAAGGAGCATGTTTATTCATGCTTATTATTACAAGGAGAAAGCCACTGCTCTCCAAAAAGAACATGGCTGCTCGTCTGCAGTTTGCTAAAGATCACATGGACAAGCCAGAAGGCTATTGGAAAAATGTTCTGTGGACAGATGATACCAAAATAGAACTTTTTGGTTTAAATGAGAAGCGTTATGTTTGAAGAAAGGAAAACACTGCATTCCAGCATAAGAACCTTATCCCATCTGTGAAACATGGTGGTGGTAGTATCATGGTTTGGGCTTGTTTTGCTGCATCTGGGCCAGGACGGCTTGCCATCACTGATGGAAAAATGAATTCTGAATTATACCAGCGAATTCTAAAGGAAAATGTCAGGACATCTGTCCATGAACTGAATCTCAAGAGAAGGTGGGTCATGCAGCAAGACAACGACCTTGAGCACACAAGTCGTTCTACCAAAGGATGGTTAAAGAAGAATAAAGTTAATGTTTTGGAATGGCCAAGTCAAAGCCCTGACCTTAATCCAATCGAAATGTTGTGGAAGGACCTGAAGCGAGCAGTTCATGTGAGGAAACCCACCAACATCCCAGAGTTGAAGCTGTTCTGTACGGAGGAACGGGCTAAAATTCCTCCAAGCCGGTGTGCAGGACTGATCAACAGTTACCGCAAACGTTTAGTTGCAGTTATTGCTGCACAAGGGGGTCACACCAGATACTGAAAGCAAAGGTTCACATACTTTTTCCACTCACAGATATGTAATATCGGATCATTTTCCTCAATAAATAAATGACCAAGTATAATATTTTTGTCTCACTTGTTTAACTGGGTTCTCTTTATCTACTTTTAGGACTTGTGTGAAAATCTGATGATGTTTTAGGTCATATATATGCAGAAATATAGAAAATTCTAAAGGGTTCACAAACTTTCAAGCACCACTGTATTTATGGATGCTGTAAATCATCCATAAGACAGGTTAGTTCCTGTTATCACTTACGTTGTAAGATAGATGTGCATTCTTTCTCTCACTAGCCATTTTTTTTCTTGAAATTAATTTGTCCATACATTCATTCATTTTCTATCCTGCTTGTCCATTCCGTGTTGTGGGTGAGCTGGAGCCAATCCCAGCTGACACTGGGCGAGAGGTGGGGTACACCTTGGACAGGTCGCCAGTCTATCACAGTGCTAACACAGAGATACAGACAGCAAATCACACTTTCGCACTTATGGTCAATTTAGAGCAGCCTTTAGAGTAGCCAGGTGACCCAATCTGCATGTCTCTGGACTGTGGGAGGAAACCAGAGCACCTGGAGAAAACCCATACAGGCACAAGGAGAACATGATCTCCATGCAGAAAGGCCCCACTTGACTGAACCCAGAACCTGCTTGCTGTGAGGTGACAGATCTAACCACTGTATATTGGCCCTTTTCCACTACCCTTTTTCAGCTCACTTCAGCTCGCTTCAGCTCACTTCAGCCTGACACGGCTCGCGTTTCGACTACCAAAGAACAGCACGACTCAGCTCGCTTCAGCCCTGCTTAGCACCTAAAACTCGCACGGTTTTGGAGTGGGGCTGAAGCGAGCCAAACCGAGCCGAGTGGGGCTAGGGGCGTGAGCAGACACTCCCCTGTGCACTGATTGGTGTGGAGGAGTGTCCTCACATGCCCACACACGCCCCGCGAGCACGCTGGGATCTGTAAACACCGTAAACCCGGAAGAAGAAGAATTACGAATTACGAGAATTTCTGAAGCCTTATGCGCCTCGCCTCATCTATACGCTCTTGCCAGTATCTGTTGGCGTTGTCGGTGACAACAAGCCACAGCACCAAGACCAGCAACACTAACGACTCCATGTCCTCCATGTTTATTGTTTACTATCCAGGTCGTGAGACTACCCCTTAAAAGATCACTGATGTCACTGTTTGCACTGCTTAACGACATCACGTGACGTCCACCCACTTTCGCTAACTCCACCCAATGTGTCCACCCACTTCCAGCCAGCACGGTTCAGCGCGGTTGTAGTCGAAATGCAACTCCAACAGCCCCGCTCGGCTCGACTCAGCCCAACTCAGCACGGCACGACTCAGCCGCGTTTGTAGTGGAAAAGCGGCATAAGTCTTTCACTGTTAAATAACACATTTTTAAATCCCTTTGTCCACAATACTTGTCCCTATGAATGAGCTGTTACTATAGAAACCTATAGAAATTGACTGAATTATGGCCTTAACTATTGTCAGAGGTGCTGTTATAGAAAATTAATCAACACCCTCTGACCAATCAGATTTGAGAATTACCTTTACCTTTACCTTGAATCCTCTGACAATCACGTAAAGTACACCTAGTTGTCGGTGGACCGTGTCACAGGGCCAGGAAGCCTTCTCTGGCTTATGGCTAGCTCCATCCACCCCGCTTCAGAATTGGGTCAATGTGGCTTTTAAATTCATTTAGTGTATTGGCATTCGTTGCTTCTTCAGACAGACTATTCCAGTGGGTAACAACTTGTTGGGAGAAATAATATCTCATAAGCATCAAATTATGCCTCTGCTTAATTATGCTCTTGCTATTTTTTTCTCTTCATATCTTATTTTTTTATATTTGTATATGTAAATATTTAATTTAATTTAATTTAATTTATCTAGAAGTTTTCTCTATTTTCTATTCTCTGTTTATCCTGTAATGATGCTGCTGGAATTTTAATTTCCCTGAGGGAACCCTCCCAAAGGGATCAATAAAGTTCTATCTAATCTAATCTAATCTCATCTCATCTCATTATCTCTAGCCGCTTTATCCTTCTACAGGGTCGCAGGCGAGCTGGAGCCTATCCCAGCTGACTACGGGCGAAAGGCGGGGTACACCCTGGACAAGTCGCCAGGTCATCACAGGGCTGACACATAGACACAGACAACCATTCACACTCACACCTACGGTCAATTTAGAGTCACCAGTTAACCTAACCTGCATGTCTTTGGACTGTGGGGGAAAACGGAGCACCCGGAGGAAACCCACGCGGACACGGGGAGAACATGCAAACTCCACACAGAAAGGCCCTCGCCGGCCCCGGGGCTCGAACCCAGGACCTTCTTGCTGTGAGGCGACAGCGCTAACCACTACACCACCGTGCCGCCCCCTAATCTAATCTAATCTAATCTAATCTAATCTAATCTAATCTAAATTGTTCTCAAGCTATCCCCTTGCTTGAGTTTGAAGAAGTACTCCGGGTCCAACTTATCAATGCCATGCATAATCCTCTAAACCTCTAGTACTGTAAGTCAGCCCTGTACCTTCTGACTTCGAGTGGCATAAGACCTGTAACTTTTAATCTATCTTGCTAATCCATATTATTCAATCCTTCTATCATCCTAGTAGCTCTCTTTTTGACATTCTCTATATTATCTACATCCTGCTGCAGAAAGGGTCTCCATGCTTGAACACAGTAGTCTAAATGGGGTTGCACTAGGGTTTTATACAGCCCCAATATGTTTTCCATACCCATATCCTCATATGTCCTTCTTATTATTCCTAGTATTTGATATGCCTTCTATATTATACTAGCCACATGTCTGCTAGGTTTCGATGTCTCATTTATATAAACTCCTAAGTTTTTCTCTTCAAATGTTACATCTTAGACTTAGACCACCTTTATTGTCATTCATGCAACAAGTGTACACCAAATGAAATTTCGTTGCAATTTGGCTCAGCACAGAAATACATATGAAGTGTATTAAATTAAATTATGCAGCAGCAGAAATATTATAAAGTGCAATAGTATAAAGTGACCTGTGGAATTTGGAATGTTCAAGTTATAGATAGAAGTTTAGAGTTTGGGTTTGGAGTTCAGCAGTCTGGTGACCTGGGGGGGAAAAGCTGTTACAGAACCTGGAGGTCCTGCACCGAATGCTGCGGAACCTCTTTCCAGAGGCCAGAGGGGAGAACAGTCCATAGTGAGGGTGTGACGGGTCACTGATGATGTTTCTGGCTCGAGACATGCAACGCCTTGGTGTAATGTCCTGAATGGAGGGAAAAGAAGTCCCAATGATTTTCTCTGCTGTCCTCACTACTCATCTCATATTCTTCCAGTCAGAGACACTGCAGCCTCCACACCACACAGAGATGCAGCTGGTTAGAACGCTCTCTGTGGTGCTTCTGTAGATAGGGTGACCAGATTTCCCTAGTCTGAAACCGGGACACTTTTGCGCGCGACCATGCTCGTGCACGCACACCTTTTTTTTACGTAAACGTGACACTCAGAGAGGTGCTCTTATCATTTTGTTGAAGCTCACATTTATCAACATCTCACATTAAATAAAACAAACAGGCATTTTGTTATCTAGTAGCATAGTGGTATACAGATCAGTTAAATTATGGTCAGACAACAGATTTTGTAATGGCTGAGAATAGGCCAGGCTATGTCCATAGGCCAAATTTAAACTGATTTATTTCACCTGTTTGTGAGAACACCAAGAAGAATGCATATGCACATGTAGGCTATATCTCTAAAATTGTATGCACTATAGCATGAACTTAAAAAGTAGATAATTATGTGACCTCAACATAGCCTAGGTCAGAATCAACCTTACTAACCATTCCCCACAACTGAATGAATAAAGCAAGAAGATGTGTACAAAAGTGAACACTTTAATGGAAGCTGCAACAAGCTGTTCAACACAGCAATATGGCCAAACTGTCAGAATGGTATGTTAAACAGAAACAAGAAAGAGACAAGTGATTTGAGAATATATACTAGGGAAGCCGAGAGAGGATATAATCCTTTTTTTTATTCACCTTGTTATCCCGAGATAACGACATAATTAATTCAGGATCTCGAGAAAACAACACAACTAATTCGAGATCTCGAGAAAACAAAACCGTTATTCCGTGATCTCGAGTAAACAGCTGAGAAATGGTTCATTCAGGTGCGCCAAGAGACTTGTGATATGCTGACTTTGGGGCTATTTCTCATTCTGTATAGACGCAACTTTGGTCATTAGAATGTCTGGAATAATCGATCACCTAATAAGGCAATATTTTGATCAGGGGTTGACACAGGGAGAGATTGCATTAAGTCTTTTAATAATTTCAAAATTAGTCCGCGGCACCTCCGCAGAAGACTGGCCCGGCTTCGTCTCTACCGACGGAGATACAGTGATCCAGCTGAGATCATGAAATAATTGCTTTGTTATCTCGAGATCTCAGAATAACGGTTTTGTTTTCTCGAGATCTCGAATTAGTTGTGTTGTTTTCTCAAGATCCTGAATTAATTATGTCGTTATCTCGGGATAACAAGGTGAATAAAAAAAGATTATATGAAGGGCCTCTCGCGGCTTCCGTAAATATACACTCAAACAAAACAGCAGTAAAGGAGGAGAGGGGCGACAGCCCGAGGAAAGCCCCCACAGGAGCGCACAGCATTTGCAACATAGGCTACCCAACTCAGTACAAGAACAAAGCACTTACAGTGTGTGCAGTAGGCTTCATGCACATTCATTGTTCTGCACCTCTCAGAGGAAGGGGTAGGTGCCCTGTAAATCTTTGGAAAAGGTACATTTTCTTTTCGGCATAATTGCTGCGGCATTACTGCTGCTAGCTGCTAGACAAAGAACATTCGTGCCAGTTAATGTTTATTTTATTGTTGCATGGCAACACGTTCTGTTGTCTGGAATAATATGGCTAAATAAACACCCATGCCACAGGGCCAGGGGGCAGTAACCAGGAAAGTTTGCGATTCCTGTCAATTCATCAAAATAGTAAATGCAGACATTTCTCCGCTAATGATTCCCACGCTGCTCAGTTGCAAACGTCGCGAGTGGCGAAAACCGGGACATATCCGTGTCCCGACAGACTTTTGTCGGGACTCGGGACACACAACCCCAAATCGAGACTGTCCCGGTAAAACCGGGATGTCTGGTCACCCTATCTGTAGAACATAGTGAGGATGGGCGGGGGCAGGTGGGCTCTTCTCATCCTACGCAGGAAGTGCAGACATCGCTGTGCCTTCTTGACCAGTGATGCGGTGTTCACAGACTAGGTGAAGTTGTCTGTGATGTGCACCCCCAGGAACTTGGTGCTATTGACCACCTCCATGGCCGTGTTGTTGAGGAGAAGTGGAGCGTGGCTGGGTTGGTTTTTTCCTTTAGTCAAGGAGTTTGTCTCCCATGAAGTAGTCATAATTCAACAATGCAGTGGTGCAATGACTTAAAAATATTTGTCTAAGAAATTCAAAACAAAGTATATTAATTAACAGCTCAAGGAACATGGGGACATTTTTCAGACCATTCTGGATTATTAACTGGTTTTGGACAATAATTTTAGAATTAACATTGTCCAACATTTAACACTACAAAGTATATTTTTTTTTACTGGGGACGTGAAGATGACTGTATTTAAGGAATGAGTTATGTTTATAATTTTAAACGTGTTCATTTTACAGGTTTTTAAGACATAAAACAACACACAAGCATCTGGGGTTGGTGATGACTGGCTCCTCCTGTAAATAGTCGCCTGTGTGATACGTCATCAGTGTGCGCCGCTTACCTTGACATTCACGGTGCAGTATCCATGCGTAATGTTTTGAAGTTTATTTAAAGTTATTTGCATCACTGTGGTAAGCTTTCACAGTTTTCGATAATTGCTAAAGTATTAATATAATGTTCCTGAAATTGTAAGGTTTTTCTAGTTGTTAAATGTTTAAAAAAAACACAGCTAGTATTGTGTTAGCTCCGTGGGTTCTGAGGTGATTTCTGCACATTGCGTTTGTCACTGCTGTAATCTGACTAACACAAATTGGTGAATTTCAGGGTACAGGAAGTAAAAATGTCTGTGAAACAGGCCTCGATCCATGCTAAATGGATTATCGGGCGAGTCATTGGAACCAAGATGAAGAAAACAGCAAAAGTCCGTGTTACTAGACTCGTCTTAGACCCATATTTACTCAAGGTACTAAATATCTGTGTTCAGGAAGAAGGTGGTGAGTTTTTGACTTGTTGATATTGTTCTATCAGTTACTGTAGGTTATGGGGTTCATGTATCAGAGAGCTCAGAGTGAAAAATCTGAAATAATACTCTTGTCTTGAATTTTAATATGATAACAATGAAAGGGAAGGCTTAAATCAGATTTTGAGCTGAAAAATCTCATGCCTGAATATTGTATCCATACAGACTAGAGACCCACAGAAAATAACACAAGCGGTGCTTTAGAAGAATGTTTATCATTTCTTAAAATAGTCACAGTGATTGAAAGTATTATTGGATTGTATCAAATGTGTTTTCCTTCTGTAAGCTCATGTAAAAATACAGAGAACTATAATATCATATATAAATTAAATTTGAATAAGATTTGACCAAAATAGTAACAACTCAATTAAATAAATACTGCACTGTCTTAGTACGACTAAAATGCATCTCTCTCACTAAACACTTTCCAACAGAATTTTTAGCAAACTTTTTGACTGAAAGTTTTCAAACAAAATGTAAAAATGGCTCTATAAATACTACCATACTATCAAAATATACTCCACAAAGAAATTCACTCGAATGCAAAATTTTAGTACTACCAAAATACACTCACTAATAATGTTTCACTTAAAGCCTCAAAACTATCATCAGTCACTTTCCAGATAATTCACTTGTAAACTTTCACTTAAAACTTCAGTCATCTCATTATCTCTAGCTGCTTTATCCTGTTCTACAGGGTCGCAGGCAAGCTGGAGCCTATCCCAGCTGACTACGGGCGAAAGGCGGGGTACACCCTGGACAAGTCGCCAGGTCATCACAGGGCTGACACATAGACACAGACAACCATTCACACTCACATTCACACCTACGCTCAATTTAGAGTCACCAGTTAACCTAACCTGCATGTCTTTGGACTGTGGGGGAAACCGGAGCACCCGGAGGAAACCCACGCGGACACGGGGAGAACATGCAAACTCCGCACAGAAAGGCCCTCGCCGGCCACGGGGCTCGAACCCGGACCTTCTTGCTGTGAGGCGACAGCGCTAACCACTACACCACCGTGCCGCCGAGGCCATCCTTAAAAAAAATCCATTTCCTGTCCACCGGGTGAGTAAAAAATTTTCAGTCGGGAGGGAGGGATTTTTTTTTTTTTTTTATGGATGGATAAGAAATCGCAATGCTGTTTGCTTTTTCTTTCAGTACTTTATTACAAAAGCAGACACATTTAATAAAATGACAGTTTAATCAACTGAAACTTGTACAAAAACTTTAAGTTAGCATTTTAAATGCTGACTGCAACATTTGCAAAACTTTTTCAAAGGTACTTAAAATGTCCGACACACGGACGTTTTGTAGTTCTAAATCGACCGTTAGGCCTAGTTCGGATGAAATTACGCTATTAAAATGATCACTGAATGATTTGTTTTTCTGAATCTTTACTATTTTGTTGTTCGCTAGAATACCATTTTTCGATTTCACACTTAAGCAAATGTTTGAAAACTCCGGATCTCCTTCCTTCATGGTGGCTGCCGTTTTTTTTGTGCCGCACGGCGCATGCGCAGAGCTGATTCAATTCTATATTCTGCACGGAATGCGTAAATGTCAAGTTCGATTTTAGATTTACGAACCCGAAAAAAATGTTGAAAAACCGGCGTTTAAAAAAAAAAATTTCAACCGCACAAACGGCACTCACCTGGCCGGTGGACCGGAAACAGAATAGTTTTTAATAATGGCCCGGTTTAAGGTATCTTTACCTTAAAATGTGTAACTGGCTGGTCGAACATTTGCTTATCCATGGAAATTCATTCTTCTGTACAACCTGGTATTTACATTCATATTTTTGTTTGGTATTTGGTTTAGTGGCCATGATGAATGACTGCTTGTAAAAAATGTCGGATGGCTTGGGTGAATCCTACATTACGGAAGTGACTGTCGGTCTGTTCGTTGATTGGTTAAAAATCAGTTGACGTTAGCAGTGTTTCTCATATGATTCTGATTGGACATAATCGGGAGTATTTTTAACTTGGCACTAGGGATTTCCCCAAACCGGGAGATTATCCAGTTTTTAACAAATACGATCATGAGGCAGAGGCTAAAATCAGGAGCCTCCCGCTGAAATCGGTAGGGTTGGCAAGTATGTGAAGCAATGGGTGAAACTCACTCCAGAGGAATACAGTCAGTTCCAGAATTATTGCCACCCTTGGTAAATATTGGTTTTAAAATATGGCAAATATCTTGGTGGAGTTTAATCTCTCTCTGAAATATGAGAGAAATCTAACCCTGTATAATTGGTTTGAAGGAGAAAAAAAAATTTTTTTTTTGTTTTAAACAAATCCACATCACCATTGCCTTACGAACAAAATGTATCCATTACATGAATGGCATTTAGCAGAGACTCTTATTCAGAGCGATGGGTATATTGTACAAAGCAGCCTGGGGAGCAGTTGTAGGTTAGGTGCCTTGTACAAGGGTACTTCAGTCATTCCTGTTAGTCAAGGGAACCAAACCAGCATCCTTTTGGTCCCAAAGCTGCTTTTCTAACCATTAAGCCATGGCTTCCCCAATCCGAAGGTACAGTGGTGCTTGAAAGTTTGTGAACCTTTTAGAATTTTCTATATTTCTGCATAAATATGACCTAAAACATCATCAGATTTTCACACAAGTCCTAAAAGTAGATAAAGAGAACCCAGTTAAACAAATGAGACAAAAATATTATACTTGGTTATTTATTTATTGAGGAAAATGATACAATATTACATATCTGTGAGTGGCAAAAGTATGTGAACCTCTAGGATTAGCAGTTAATTTGAAGGTGAAATCAGGGTCAGGTGTTTTCAATCAATGGGATGACAATCAGGTGTGAGTGGGCACCCTGTTTTATTTAAAGAACAGGGATCTATCAAAGTCTGATCTTCACAACACATGTTTGTGGAAGTGTATCATGGCACGAACAAAGGAGATTTCTGAGGACCTCAGAAAAAGTGTTGTTGATGCTCATCAGGCTGGAAAAGGTTACAAAACCATCTCTAAAGAGTTTGGACTCCACCAATCCACAGTCAGATAGATTGTGTACAAATGGAGGAAATTCAATACCATTGTTACCCTCCCCAGGAGTGGTCGACCAACAAAGATCACTCCAAGAGCAAGGCGTGTAATAGTCGGCAAGGTCACAAAGGACCCCTGGGTAACTTCTAAGCAACTGAAGGCCTCTCTCACATTGGCTAATGTTCATGAGTCCACCATCAGGAGAACACTGAACAACAATGGTGTGCATGGCAGGGTTGCAAGGAGAAAGCCACTGCTCTCCAAAAAGAACATCACTACTTGTCTGCAATTTGTTAAAGATCACGTGGACGAGCCAGAAGGCTATTAGAAAAATGTTTTGTGGACGGATGAGACCAAAATAGAACTTTTTGGTTTAAATGAGAAGCGTTATGTTTGGAGAAAGGAAAACACTGCATTCCAGCATAAGAACCTTATCCCATCTGTGAAACATGGTGGTGGTAGTATCATGGTTTGGGCCTGTTTTGCTGCATCTGGGCCAGGACGGCTTGCCATCATTGATGGAACAATGAATTCTGAATTATACCAGCGAATTCTAAAGGAAAATGTCAGGACATCTGCCCATGAACTGAATCTCAAGAGAAGGTGGGTCATGCAGCAAGACAACGACCCTAAGCACACAAGTCGTTCTACCAAAGAATGGTTAAAGAAGAATAAAGTTAATGTTTTGGAATGGCCAAGTCAAAGTCCTGACCTTAATCCAATGGAAATGTTGTGGAAGGACCTGAAGCGAGCAGTTCATGTGAGGAAACCCACCAACATCCCAGAGTTGAAGCTGTTCTGTACAGAGGAACGGGCTAAAATTCCTCCAAGCTGGTGTGCAGGACTGATCAACAGTTACAGCAAACGTTTAGTTGCAGTTATTGCTGTGCAAAGGGGTCACGCCAGATACTGAAAGCAAAGGTTCACATACATTTGCCACACAGATATGTAATATTGGATCATTTTCCTCAATAAATAAATGACCAAGTATAATATTTTTGTCTCATTTGTTTAACTGGGTTCTCTTTATCTACTTTTAGGACTTGTGTGAAAATCTGATGTTTTAGGTCATATTTATGTAGAAATATAGAAAATTCTAAAGGGTTCACAGACTTTCAAGCACCACTGTAACTTCCAGAGTATCCAAAGCATGTTCTTATTTTTAAATTCACCTTAGTGTTTAGGAAGTCATATGCCGGGATAAGACGACACATTCAGTCTGATTTTGATGTGATTTTTTTTCGTGTTCGACAAACTTCCAGCATCGGGCCTGAACTCAATGTCAGGAACAACAAACAGGTCTTGTCATGTGACATAATTGAACAGCGATGTGGTGTCTGGGATGCCCCGGGACGCCCCATGACACCCTGACAAAAAGTCTAGCGTGTCGCGATTTATTTCTGTATTTTCTCACCTAGTGTAACACCACCTGTGATGTGTTCCTTGACATTCTTTCTTTAGCCAAGATTGACAATTTCTTGAAGTAGATGACTTTAAATATCTGGGTGCTTGGGAAATAATTAGAAATCTGAGCAAGACATAAAAATTAGAAAAGCATTAGCATGGAAAGCTCTGAATAAAATGAAAACTGTATGGAAATCTAATTTATCACGTAATGTAAAGCTGTCATTTTCCATTGCAACAGTCAAAACTGTGATATATGGATCAGAAAGCTGGACTTTAACAAAGCAACTTGAACGGTCACTAAATGGTACTTTGCTAAGAACAGTACTCGATGTCAGATGGCAAGATCACATTCCAAATACAGTTCTGTATGGAGAACTACCATCCATTTGCAGAAAAATAGCTGTCAGGAGAATGGGTGTTGCTGGTCACTATCATCATCATTGAGCTTGCAGCCAACAGAGTCTTACTGTGGGAACCTATGCATGGTTGAAGACTGTGGTCAACCAATCAAGACATACATTGACTTACTGAAGGATGATGTTGGTGTTGGCACAAAAGAGGAACTCGCAGCATGTATGGACAATCGGGGTGACTGGCGTGTGAGACAGCAAGCTCGCCTGTGGGCAGCCTAAGTAAGTACAATTTCTTGACACGCAAGGACGTGAATGATGATTGGTCAGGGCCAAACTTGTATTGTTGCCAGAATCCTGACCAAGACATGGCAAGAATTTATGGTACTCTGATTGCCTAATCTTTTACCATCGTGAAAGACAATGTCATGTAGTCTGATTCTGGTATTAAGCAATCATCCATCCATCCATCCATGACTTTCTGATTCACTGAGATGTAAAAGATGAGATGAGATGGATGCCAATTTCACTTGACATGAAGATATCTAAACATCTCCAATTCTACAATTAGATGCTGTCTTCACGCAAACTGTTTGGAACGAGTGCCAAAAGAAAGGCTTTTTTGTTATCTAACCACAAATGTATACAACTAGAGTTTACTAGATGCTACGTTGCCAGCAAACACTGAAGATGGATTTGGGTGAAAAAAGAATGATAATCCAGAAAAGAACCTAATCCCTACTGTAAAGTATGGTGGAGGATCTATGATGATGTAGACCTGTTTTCTCTAAAGGCTTTCTGAACCTTGTAAGTCCTACATGTCATCATGGACTCCATGAAGCTATAACTGGGTCATTTTGGATCTTTAAGCAGGACAGTGATCCAAAATATACATTTAAATCCACCCAGAAATGGTTCAATGACCACGGAATAAAAGTTTTGACATGGCCATCCCAGTCCCTTGACCTCAACCTGTTGGAAAGCCTGTGGCATGAGCTGAACAGGAGAGTCCACAAGAGAGAACTGAGGATCTGGAGAGGATTTATAAATATTGAGGCGTGACTTCAGATTCCTCATAAATCATTATAGAAATCAGTCTTCATATGTTCCGTGTCAGATTAAAGTTAATTCACCACAAAGACATTTTTTACCCAGGGTGTCAGTAGTTCTGGAGCTGACTATGCAGCCAAAATAGATGTAGCATGAATCCCAGCCGGTTTTTTGCTCTCTTACAATAATATTTACTGCAGTGTCTTTTTGATCAAGTCTTAATATTCCTAACATCTTCATGACCTTTCTCCTCCTCCTTTTCCTCTCCTGACAGTTTTATAACAAAAGGAAGACGTACTTCGCCCATGACGCCTTGGAGCAGTGCACTGTTGGGGACGTTGTTTTGTTGAAGGCTTTACCAGAGAGACGAACCAAACACGTCAGGCATGAACTGGCGGAGATTGTGTTCAAAGTCGGGGCAGTGGTTGATCCCCTGACAGGCAAGAAGGTTGCAGGTTCGCAGTATCTGGAGCCTCTTACAGCGTCCACAGAAAACCCAGAGGGCTCTTTAACGGAAAAATTACAACAGCTGAACATTTCTGCAGCTCCTTCATCCCCCAGTTCTGCATCTTAAAGCTGTATTTTTATATTTATGTATGAATATTAATGTGTACTTGTTGATTTTGTCATGCAGATTTAAAAAAAAATCAGTTCCATATATGTGGGATCATATTTTGAATTGTATTTAATGTCCAATGCTGTCCAATGGATTGACGCACCCAAGCTTTCCGTTCCTATTTGTAATCAAATAATCATTTTGTTTATTCTATCTTAGGTGTGTTTTTATTTGTAGGTCATTTATACATTTGTTCATGAAGAAAAATAGAAAAAAGTTTAACAAGAAATGACTAACAGAATTTTTCACTCGTGTGGTGTTTTCTACAGCAACATTAACGTCTGGTGGAATGATGCACGCGCTGATCTCTAGAGGAAGAGGCGTAGTCTGGACGGTACAGTAGTCAGTAAAGACCAAAACTACGTACAGTTCGGTTCTTTTAATGTTTTTATAGGTTAGGTTTCTTTATTAGTCTCCATCAAGGAGAAATTTGTCTTGGAGACAGGGTGGTTGCAGCACCATAAAAAGACAAAACACCAAAAAAAAAAAAAAAAAACCCAGATAAAAGTAACGTGCAATACGTTACCAGTGAGACATACAAAAGACAGGGATAGGTGTAAGGTACAGAGACATTGGATGTCCTAACCCACTGCCCCTGTCCCATCAAGTCCATACCATCCCTCCCTCCAGCACTCCCATCACCCCCCCACCCCATCCACCAACCATAAACGCATTCATACTATAATAAATATCTAAAATTACATTCATTCCATAATTTAAAAGATAGTATGAGCAAGGATACATTCATTCCTGCATACCCCCCCCACCCCCACCCAACTACCACCCTCACAGTCATTACATCATTTCATCACCAACTGCGGTACAATCCCTAACTAAAAAAGTCCATTTTGTCCCACTCGATCCCATTCCTTCCCTGTTTATTCAGTAGTTTAATAGACTGGGGTATGAAGGAATGTTTGTAACGATTGTGTTTACACAGAGGGAGTCTAAATCTCCTCCCAGAGTTCAAAAGGATATATTCTCCATTCAGTACATGATCACAATCTGATGCAATGACATTCACCTGTCTGATAGTGGCCTGCTCAAAGAGCTCCTGTGGGTTAAGGGGGGGCGTCACCCCCATAATCCTGCCTGCAGTTTTGATGAGGCTTGAGATTTCCGCCCTGTGCTTTACTGTTAGATTGCCAAACCAGCAGGTAATGCCATAATGGAGAACAGACTCGATTGTGGCTCTGTAGAAAATTAACATTGTTTTTACATACTCCAAAGACTCTGAGTCTGCACAGAAAATGAAGACGCTGGTGGATTCTGGTACAAACATTAGTCACCTGGGTGCGTCACCTGAGGTCGCTGTCTATATGCACCCCCAGGTACTTAAAAGTGCTCACCTGATCAATGGCCTGGCCATGTATAGCCACTGTGCCCTGGCCACAGAGGGATTTGGGATCTAGCACCATCTCTACTGTCTTTGTGTTAATATGTAAGAAATGTGAATCACACCAATTAACAAACTTATCTACTGCTGTTTGGTGAATTTATAGTCAGTTGATGCTTGATAATACAAGAAAGTCTTTAAAACAAGAGCAGAAACTCTTGAAAAAATTGAACACAACTGTGTTTTTTGTTTTCCCCAAATGTTCATTTCAGTTGAAACTTTTACAATTGATGATAAACTGGGCAGAGGAACGAACGTTTAAACTTCACGCTGCTTCATTCCACTGGACTTGATGGTATATCAGATAATAGAAGGAAACTTTCAAAGTGACTTTTTTTTTTTGGTATTACCAAGTAAGAGAGCCCTGGACTGACACAAAAACACTGCACACACGATCATGAAAATCTTCACTTTCTCAGCTATTTTATTTTAAAGATACACTACCGTTCAAAAGTTTGGGGTCACTTTGAAATGTCCTTATTTTTGAAAGAAAAGCACTGTTCTTTTCAATGAAGATCACTTTAAACTAATCAGAAATCCACTCTATACATTGCTAATGTGGTAAATGACTATTCTAGCTGCAAATGTCTGGTTTTTGGTGCAATATCTCCATAGGTGTATAGAGGCCCATTTCCAGCAACTATCACTCCAGTGTTCTAATGGTACAATGTGTTTGCTCATTGCCTCAGAAGGCTAATGGATGATTAGAAAACCCTTGTACAATCATGTTAGCACAGCTGAAAACAGTTGAGCTCTTTAGAGAAGCTATAAAACTGACCTCCTTTTGAGCAGATTGAGTTTCTGGAGCGTCACATTTGTGGGGTCGATTAAATGCTCAAAATGGCCAGAAAAATGTCTTGACTATATTTTCTATTCATTTTACAACTTATGGTGGTAAATAAAAGTGTGACTTTTCATGGAAAACACAAAATTGTCTGGGTGACCCCAAACTTTTGAACAGTAGTGTAATTACTTACATATTTCTTGGGGGGGCTGTTCTATATTCTGTAGGCTTGTGTGACATCTACTGTAACTACATGATATTACACAGCCAAGGTATCTATAGACTCATAATATAGAGGATATTATACAGTTGCATGAAGATATGAAGTTTATCTTCGAGGGTAAGTCAAAAAGTTCTAAGATGTTATAATTTCAAAAGAATTCAAAAAAGGAATACAAAGAAGGAATTCTCCAATGGAAACATCACTTGCAGAAGTGTTTAGACTTAAATGGAGGTTATGTAGAGAAATAGCTTTTTCATAAATATTTTTTTTTTCATTTGTCTTAGAAATTTTTGACTTACTCTCGTGTATCACAAGTGAGCGAAGTGAACAAGTGATATTTTTTCAAAACAAGGAAAAAAACTTAGCTTCGCGCTACTGCGTAATGTTCTTTATATTATATGGACACATCGACAAAAAATACGCAAGTTAATGAAAAGAACTTTAATTTTGACCAGATTCACCATTTTGACAACGCACGTCCAGTCAGCTGGAAAACACTGGGAGTGACGTCATCCGCGTGAAATGTCAGGAATTATTATACATACAGGACACTTTTTTGATGGAATAAAAATGTGTTCTATTCCCTTCCAGCAGGTTTCATTCATTTGGTTTGATAGCATGCAATATTGTTAGCATATTGCTTATCCTGTGTGTATTATGTCACTCTACCCAATGGAGAATGAGCGTTGAATATGGTTTACGATATTGCATGGTTGTCAAGACAATATGATATCACACGTCGGAGACTAAAACTTCCACACTAGCGAGCGACTGGGACTATTTGTAAACAAACATGGCTGCCAGGTTTGCTTCGTTAAATACAGAAGATTTTGAGAGAATTTTGAAAGAGAAAGACGCGTTGAACACCCAAAAGGAATGTGAAGGTATAATAATAATAATAATATTGGCTGTCTTTTTTCATGGTCTATCAGATATATTCCATTCAGCTACTCATCTTCGACTCGTTCAGTATCATGCTCGCTGAATGGAATATATCTGATATACCACTCAACGCCAGCCAATATTTTTTAAATATGTCACTCAGATCCACGATGTATTTTGTATGAAAAATGCAAGTTTTTCAACACGAGAAGATAAACTTAATATCTTCAAGCTAACATATGATTTTCTTTTTATTATACTGACACATTCACAAACAAAAAGTCCCCAAATTTATCAAAATAATTCATCGATTTCATCATGAGTGACGTATAGAGATTTATGTCACAGTTTTGGTTCTCCGTGTCCCGGATGGAGCTTGTATGAAAAATATGCATGGCGTATCTTCCGGTAAAACACTCATGTCTATATAATGTATTATATTATCAGACCTGCCAGTCTTTACACGTTTTGCACAAGAGCTCCATAACATCAGAGTACACGAGTATGATTCATAAGCCAAATAAAATAAAACCACAATAAAACAGGAGATAAACCAACCTCCATCACACATGACTTGGCTAGTATTAGACTTGTATATAGTTCATATCAGTTATATTTATTCCCGATTCCACCAGAAAAAAATGGTCAAAAACAGTGCTTATGATTTTTTTTTTTTTAAGAGAAAATTTTGGCCTAAAAAGACACCTTAAGCCTGCAATGATGTGTCAAAGCTAACATTTTACAAATATATTAATGGTGGTGATAATTAGAAAGTGATTGAATGCATAAAAAGTGTATTTAAACACTTTGAGCAGTGAAAATGTCGGCCATGTGGATGTTAGACTACCGATTTGCATAAGGATTATATTTAATTTTATTTTTTTTTAACACTGTGCATTACTGCAGAATCACCTAAAAATCCACCTTCCAGCTGAGTTTTCACAACTGCCACTGCCAGCAAGCAGTTCCTGACTCCACAGTAATATTACACCATCCATTACTCTCCTTGAACCTGAAATGGTGGAAACGCTCATTTTCGTGTCCATTATTTAGGTTCTAGACCATTCTAGAAGAATAGAAGGTTGTAGAATAAAATTAATTACGATTTTTTTTTAAATAGTAAATCATGGACAGGGAAAATCTAGTGTGCTATAACCAATGCTGATACTTTTTAGAAGAAAAAAACATTGAGCTTTTTTAAGATGTTTGCTCTAAAGTGCTAGAACCTTATTTCTTCCCTTCAAAGTGTAGCATCAAACTCAAAACACTATTAGAATGAAATCGGATAAAAAGCAAAAATAGCTTCATTTTTTATTCTTTGTATTGTATCCAAACACTACGATACCCGAGATAGCGTCCATGAACCAACACCATAGCAGTACAGAACCTCAACATGAGGAAAGTTCCACATCTTATCCTCAGATCACAAATGTCAATTACTTTGAGTGTTTAAATAAGAGCTCACATGACATTTCTTTAAAATCTGAAATATTTGTATTTATTACAACTCCGTACACATTAACCTCAAAATAATACTGATACGTTTTTTTTTTAAATCAATCAGTCAATCAAAGTAATGATAATTGTTTGTAAAATGTCCAAAAATATTTGTATGGTTAACACCTGATGCTGCATAAAGCTTCCAAGTGGTCAGATTTATGAAGGACAATATATATAATATATATCTTGGAAAGAATAATTACATGGAACAGCATGAACATTTTTAAAAATTAGAAAACCCCATGATCATATTTTATTTGTAAAACTGACATTTTGCGTTTCATGTTATTCCATACAGTACATCAACAGCATGTACGGAGTTTACAACCCGTCATCCATGACATCATGATATTGTTCCTTATTACTATCTAAATTGGCACAGGTGAATGTTGAGTGGTTATCTGCGACTCGAGTCAGCCGTCCTTTCAATGTGACACACCTCTAGCACTGGCATTAACAGCTGGAACGCATCCTGGATATATGAAGCACTGTTGGAGGCCTAGGAATAAAAAGTAGAAGAAAATCATTACAGTTTAATTAAAGATAGACAGCCTTTTAGAGATTTCAAGTGCACTAATGCAGGTTTTTTGTTTTGTCTCGCCCACTATGTGTATAATGTGCTCGTTATCGATAAGGAGTTTAATTCCGGTTCATGAAACGTAATCTGATGAAACAAACCTCCAGGAAAACTCCAGTGATTAATGGGTTCAGTAGCTCTCCTTTTTCATTTGACTGTGAAAGAAAGATTTCCTGCTTTACAGTTCGAAATGTCAAAATAAAGATTTCTCTCTGTTAACTTTACAGTACTGAATTTAAGAACGTACACTACCGTTCAAAAGTTTGGGGTCACCCAGACAATTTAGTGTTTTCCATGAAAAGTCACACTTTTATTTACCACCATAAGTTGTAAAATGAATAGAAAATATAGTCAAGACATTTTTCTGGCCATTTTGAGCATTTAATCGACCCCACAAATGTGATGCTCCAGAAACTCAATCTGCTCAAAGGAAGGTCAGTTTTATAGCTTCTCTAAAGAGCTCAACTGTTTTCAGCTGTGCTAACATGATTGTACAAGGGTTTTCTAATCATCCATTAGCCTTCTGAGGCAATGAGCAAACACATTGTACCATTAGAACACTGGAGTGAGAGTTGCTGGAAATGGGCCTCTATACACCTATGGAGATATTGCACCAAAAACCAGACATTTGCAGCTAGAATAGTCATTTACCACATTAGCAATGTATAGAGTGGATTTCTGATTAGTTTAAAGTGAGCTTCATTGAAAAGAACAGTGCTTTTCTTTCAAAAATAAGGACATTTCAAAGTGACCCCAAACTTTTGAACGGTAGTGTATATCCATAGACTAGAGGAAGGTTGTGTGCTCACTCTTACCCCAATTGTAGCTAAACAAGCTGTAAATTTTTTCGACAGCACCGAGATCTCCTTGCAGAGAATAACTGTGATTCTGAAAACAATAACATGAGGCATGTTGCTAACTTAATGATGGATATTTTTATAAATTCCCATTCACCATCCTGTCTATGTGTTCGGAGACTTACTGTGCCAGGACTTTGGCTTGTTCCAGAGCAGTGACCCCTTCAGTGGTGGAGTGAAGCAGCATTTCTGCCACCTTGTGGAACTGCTCGATGGATCTGGCTGTGAGCTCTGCCAGGCTCGTGATAGCAGAGAAGTGAGCATCCTATAGGGGGTGGGTGGGGAGAGAACAGCATAAGGTGGAACCGCACAACAGGGGCGGAAAAAAAAAAAAAAAAAAAACACCAAGGAAATGAGAACGGCAGCAATCAGTCACACCTCAACAGTGCACTTGGTCACCATGGGCTCCTGCTCACTGCCCTCTTCTTGCTGCTGCTTTGCTTCATTTGGTATCTTCATGTCCATAATACGGTCAAATGCATTCTTCCTAGCCTGATTGATTAAAATACATTATTTTTTTTCTTCAGATTATTCATTCAATCTAATAATAATCTTGATCATTCACACCTACGGAAGCCAAGAGAGGCCCTTCATATAATCTTTTTTTATTCACCTTGTTATCCCGAGATAACGACATAATTAATTCAGGATCTTGAGAAAACAACACAACTAATTCGAGATCTCGAGAAAACAAAAACAATTATTTCATGATCTCGAGAAGACATTCTAATGACCAAATTTGCGTCTATACAGAATGAGAAATGGCCCCAAAGTCAGCATATCACAAGTCTCTTGGCGCACCTGAATGAACCATTTCTCAGCTGTTTACTTGAGATCATGAAATAATTGTTTTGTTTTCTCGAGATCTCGAATTAGTTGCAGGGATGTGATTTGGGGCCGGTGAAATTATCTGAAAATTTTAGCCGGGGGTCTGGGGGCCGCAGGCCCCCAGTTGGTCCAGGGCAGCGGCCTGGTGGGGGGACAAGGGGGGAAGCCCCCCGAAGCTCCTGGGTTCTGGGGTTTTCTGACTTAAAAATTGTACTAAAATGGCAAGCAAACACACAAGAAAAAACTTGTCATGATTAACAAATTCAAGCCAATTTAATGGTCAACATGCAACTCTGACACACACACTCACTCTCACACACTCTCACTCATCACACACTCTCTCTCTCACTCATCACACACTCTCTCTCTCACTCATCACACACTCTCTCTCTCACTCATCACACACACACACACACACTCACTCACACACACCCCAAAGAACCAGCGCGAGCAGGGCCCACTAGCCCCGCGCCTTGTGACGTAATTCGCCCCGAGGCGAGCCGCGGTTTTTCTCCAACCATTCCCAGCGGAACTTTTTTTTCACTATTCTGTCGATTTCTTTAACTCGATTTGCATCTTTACGCTCGATCACGGAGGCTGCCATCTTTCAACTCTTTGTTTGAAGCGAGCTTACGTACAGCTATCTAACCAATGAACGCGCTTGTTAGATAGCTGTACGTAAGCTCGCTTCAAACAAAGAGTTGAAAGATGGCAGCCTCCGTGATCGAGGCGTAAAGATGTAAATCCGAGGCTGCCATCTTTCAAACAAAGTCGGAACGAATAGGATACGAATGTGGATGAGGGAAAAATCGGAAAAAAATTTTTTCTTCAAGTTTTGAGGTGAAAAAAGCGGAATTCCGCGAATTCGCGGACAAATCACATCCCTGTAGTTGTGTTGTTTTCTCGAGATCCTGAATTAATTATGTCGTTATCTCAGAATAACGATTTTGTTTTCTCGAGATCTCGAATTAGTTGTGTTGTTTTCTCGAGATCCTGAATTAATTATGTCGTTATCTCGGGATAACAAGGTGAATAAAAAAAAAGGATTATATGAAGGGCCTCTCTCGGCTTCCGTACACACCTTATCCAAAAAAAAAAAAAAAACCTCTTACCTTGCCAAGCCTCTCTGCTGTTGTGGATATGTGAAGCTTTTTAAGAGCATCTGTCAGTTCCTTAACAAAATGTTCACCATCATCAACTAAGAGAGAAAAATATCACAATTTATTTTAACTTCATTTACAAAATTAAAAATATAGCCCTGACTGAATAGTTTATAAAAATTAGGAATGTAAAACAAAGCCATTATCTCTATCTGTACCCAAATTCTTTTAGTGCTACAAATATTCGGATCTGTATTCAAGAATTATTTGCCTAAGTTGAAGTGAATAATAGCTGAGACAAAGTCGAGGTTATTATTCACTGAGCCTGAGGTGGATAATTGTTTTAGTATAAATACGCAGGTGATTATTTAAAAAAAATAATAATTCAAATCACAATCCCACCTTCCCTTTGAATAGTTTTAGACCAAACTTCGTAGCATCTTTAGTGCTTTTAGGAACAGCATTTTCTTTCATAATCTGTAATTCTTCCTCAACTTATGGTGACAAAGCGATTGACAATTGCAATTTTGCTGAGGTGTTTATCGAGAAATAATCTGAATTTATCGACCAATCAGCACGAGAGATTTCCTATAAAGCACTTGTGTATTTATACTAAATGGAGTTAAACCTGAACTGGGTGTCGACAAAACTGGAATTAAAGTCTACAGAATTGTCAAAAAAGGAAAAAACCCAGATGTGTTAGCATGGTATATGAATTCTGGCTTTGACAGTTCCTCATTCTCAGCTACATCACTCCAATTCATAATCAGTCTTAATCAGAGACATTTTTATTCATTTATTTACTAATAATTTTAACTCGTCCTATTTTCCAAAATATGACCGAATCCATGAATAAACAAACTATACTAAGTAACTTTAAAAACGCACAATGGAATTCAACACGATATCACTTTAGATCCATGCATATATTTGAAATTTATGATATTGTATGTAATGCACACACATCTTGAACCATCGCTAAAGGACATTTATTGTCAAACTCAAGAATTAATTCACAATAAAAAAATTCAAAGTGACAGTTGGTCCATGTTCGGACCGTCATGCTGGAGATTCTGGGTCTGTGTCGTCCAGGGGTCTCGGCAGCAGTGACTGAGGGTGTCAGGAATCTGTCACGGAGGTGAGCTAGCCTGATGTGCTGATCCTGAACTGGCGTCGTGACTCGAGGCTGACCAGGGCGTGGACGATCCCTGGTGCTCCCTGTCTGTCTGTAACGCTGACTCAAACGGGAAATGGTCGAATGATGAACACCGAAGTGCCGGGCGACCTCTGTCTGTGTACTTCCGGCACGCAACATCCCGATGGCCTGTTCACGTTGATTTTGGCTTAGGCGTGGCATCTTCAATAATGACAATTTTCCCATCATTTCCCCCGGGTATTTATAGGCAAGATTGTGTGTGTGTACAGTGTATGCAAAATTTGTTTGAAAATTAAAGCCTGTCCATGTCATTGACTACCCGAGTCATATTGTACTTTATTGAGTACAACTCCCTTAAATTCTGATTTGAGCACAGATTTGGAACTTATTCGGGCGGAACGAAGTTATTTTTCCATTGTGATATATTTCTTTTCTTCTTGAGATAAACTCAGCACGAATTCAGCAAGTTTTATCAATGTGCGTTTTTAAAGTTACATATGCCGCTTTTCCACTACAAACGCGGCTGAGTCGGGCTGAGCCGTGCCGTGCTGAGTCGAGCTGAGCGATGCTGTTGGAGTTGCATTTCGACTACAACCGCGCTGAACCGTGCTGGCTGGAAGTGGGTGGACACATTGGGTGGAGTTAGCGAAAGTGGGTGGACGTCAGGTGATGTCGTTAAGCAGCGCAAACAGTGACATCAGTGATCTTTTAAGCGGTAATCTCACGACCCGAATAGTAAACAATAAACATGGAGGACATGGAGTCATTAGTGTTGCTGGTCTTGGTGCTGTGGCTTGTTGTCACCGACAACGCCAACAGATACTGGCAAGAGCGTATAGATGAGGCGAGGCGCATAAGGCTTCAGAAATTCTCGTAATTCGTAATTCTTCTCCTTCCGGGTTTGCGGTGTTTACAGATCCCAGCGCGCTCGCGGGGCGTGTGTGGGCATGTGAGGACACTCCTCCTCACCAATCAGTGCACAGGGGAGTGTCTGCTCACGCCCCTAGCCTCAGTCGGCACGGTTTGGCTCGCTTCAGCCCCATTCCAAAACGGTGCGAGTTTTAGGGGCTAAGCAGGGCTGAAGCGAGCTGAGTCGTGCTGGTTTTTGGTAGTCGAAACACGAGCCATGTCGGGCTGAAGTGAGCTGAAAAAGGGTAGTGGAAAAGGGCCATTAGTGTAATAACCTTAACCACCATGTGACCCAGACAAGGCAGTTACTGAGGATGAATGAATCGGTGATTAACATTCATGTTAATGATAACGTTAAATGTGCTTTTTCTTTGTCCTGCGAGTTTCCCATTTCATCGTGCTCACATGACTTTTTTGTTGTGTTCTACGAGATCCCATTCCCAATGCATACCTCTTGTCTTAACCAGATATCTTGCAAGCTTTCAAAAAAAATTGCACTTCCTATTCCTAACTATATTTATAACACATTCTGGTTACATCCTGAGTATAACCACTGAACAGTTTTGCTGTCTGTAGTGTAGTTTGTGAATCTATTTGTTTACCTTTTGGGTCATCTACTTCCTCATCATCGAATTCCATCAGGGAGAAGGACTCCTTGATCTGCTCCAGATCTTCTCTCAGAGCACTCAGCTCTTCACCCGATAACGTGGTCAGGACCGATTTCACCTGCACGCATCAATAACACACCTCCTTCGGTAAACACAATCTGATAAAAAAAGGACAGACTGACACCAGGAAGTGCTTTCTTTATTTAAAAAAAAACAAAACAATTAATTTGTATGTCTCATATATACAGTTGTGTTCAAAATAATAGCAGTGTGTTTAAAAACGTGAGTAAAGCTCAAAATCCTTATAATAGTTTTTATTTCCATGCATTGGGAACACTGCACATTATATTCTACATCAAAACATGAAGAAAAATGTATCAATATTTTAATTACTTTACAGAAAATGAAGAAAAATGAACATTGGGCTGTTCAAAAAAATAGCAGTGTCTGCATTTTTCATTACAAACTCCAAATATTTACTGTATAAACTGAAAAAATCTTAAGGATTTAGTATTCCTGTGAATCACTAAACTAATATTTAGTTGTATAACCACGGTTTCTGAGAACTTCTGGCACCTGTGAACAGGTATTCCAGCCCAGGATGATTTGACAACATTCCACAATTCCTCTGCATTTCTTGGTTTTGCCTCAGAAACAGCATTTTTGATGTCACCCCACGAGTTTTCTATCGGATTAAGGTCCGGGGATTGGGCTGGCCACTCCATAACTTTCATTTTGTTGGTCTTGAACCCTGATGCTGCTCGCTTACTGGTGTGTTTGGGGTCGTTGTCTTGTTGAAACACCCATTTCAAGGGCATTTCCTCTTCAGCATAAGGCAACATGACCTCTTCAAGTATTTTGATATATGCAAACTGATCCATGATCCCTGGTATGCGATAAATGGGCCCAACACCAAAGTAAGAGAAACATTCCCATATCATGATGCTTGCACCACCATGCTTCACTGTCTTCAGAGTGTACTGTGGCTTGAATTCAGCGTTTGGGGGTCGTCTGAAAAACTGTCTGCAGCTCTTGGACCCAAAAAGAACAATTTTACTTTCATCAGTCCACAAAATGTTTCTCCATTTCTCTTTAGGCCAGTCGATGTGTTCTTTGGCAAATTGTATCCTCTTCAGCACGTCTTTTTTTTTTAACAGTGGAACTTTGCGGGGGCTTCTTGCCGATAGATTAGCTTCACACAGGCATCTTCTAATTGTCACAGTACTCACAGGTAACTTCAGACCGTCTTTGATCACCCTGGAGCTGATCATTGGCTGAGTCTTTGCCATTCAGGCTATTCTTCGATCCATTCGAATGGTAGTCTTTTGTTTTCTTCCACGTCTCTCTGGCTTTGCTGTCCATTTTAAAGCACTGGAGATCATTTTAGCTGAGCAGCCCATCATTTTCTGCACTTCTTTACAGTATGCGTTTTACCTCTCCAATCAACGTTTTAATCAAAGCACGCTGTTCTTCTGAACAATGTCTGGAACGACCCATGTTTCTCAGGTTTTCAGAGAGAAATGGATGTACAACATGTGCTGGCTTCATCCTTAAATTAGGGCCACCTGACTGACATCTGTTTTTTCACAGAATGAATGACCTCACTAATTAAACTCCACACTGCTATTATTTTGAACACGTCCCTTTCACTTAATTATTCGATTACACAGACTCAGGAGCATGCATATCATGAATGTTGGGTCTGTTGGTTTTCTATGACTCTACTAAACCTACTGGTAAATTATTTGCCATGTAGTAATATAATTTCTACCAAAAACAGTGATTGATCTGGTTAGTCGTGTTGGACTGCTATTATTTTGAACACAAGTGTATGTGTATATATATATATATATATATATATATATATATATATATATATATATATACACACACACACACACACACACACACACACACATACATACATACACAGGAAGTCATCGACTTACAACTGCGTTTGGTTACGACTGACCGGTCGTAAACCGATCTGGTCGTAAGTCGGCCTATGTTAAATGAACGTAAGTATATTGTGATGTGTAATGATATTGTAATCATCTTAAAGTCTTATTTTATCAACATTTTCTTATTTCATTACCTTGGCTCATTATTTGGTTTAAGTCAAACACTGCGTACTACACTGCGTACAGTACAATTCGTTTAATATGTGCAAAAAAAAAAATACGAAATACAGGTGTGAAAAATAGAAAACATTTTAGTTTGAAACATACCAAAATACAATGTAAAACATAGCAAAATACAAAATTTAGTGACCGCTGGCATCACTGGTGCTTGGCTGTGGGTCGTCTACGTCATCATCAGCTGTTGCAGCGCTCGGGCTGGCGGAAGGATTTGCTCGTTTCATAAACCAGGAGCTGGGGCGGAAACTGTATGACGGAGTGCGTGAGGGAGCGCGAGAGAGACTGCGCATGTGCCTGGAGCTGGGGCGGAAATTGTTGTACGCTCAGCTAGGTCAGCTGGGAAACGCTTGCCAGTCATAACCAGACGGTCGTAAAGTCGATCGGTTGTAAGTCGACGACTACCTGTATATATATATTTTCCCCCAATCACAGATGTGATCTCAAAGCAGATTTACAGAAATCTATGTGAGGACCCCTTACAAGAAATGCAAAGGTTTGAAATGGAACACTGGTTGACCCTGGATAGGATTTTTATTGGCTTAGATATTTATATTGAGCTCTTCATGAACTACACTCACTGGCCACTTTATTAGGAACACCCTAACATCCACCTGCTGCTCTGTTTTATGCCGTTCTCTAAATCAGCCAATCCGTCGACAGCAGCACGATGCATCAAATCACGCAGATACAAATAAGAGCTTCAGTTAATGTTCACGATGTTCAAACATCAGAATGGGAAAAATTGTGATCTCACAGTGAAGTGTGACTTTCTTTCTTTCACTGTGGTATGGGTGTCGGTTTGAGCCAGATGGACTGCTGATCTCCTTCCTGGGGTTTTCACACACAACAGTCTGTAGAGTTTACACAGAATGGTGCAAAAAACAAACAAGCATCGAGTGAGTGAGTGAGTGAGTGAGTGACAGTTCTGTGGGTGGAAACAAATGTCTTGTTGATAAGAGAGGGTCAGAGATCATAAAATAGGGTGTCTCCCAGAACCCAGTACGGAAAGTATGAATCGAAACGGGACGGTACATTACAAAAACGTTACGTTTATAATAGTGCTGTCAAAAATGTCGCGTTATTAACGCGTTAACTTGACTCAATTTTAACGGCGATAATTTTATCGCAAGATTAACGCTCTGTGACGTGATGTAGGTTTTTCATAAGCTTTTGAAACTGCCAGGAACTTGGAACAGAGACTTTGCTTAGAAAACCGATAGCAGCTAAACTGTAATGCCACGCCCAGCACAGCCAGAGTCCTCTGCCCCCCCCCAAAGAACCAGCGCGGGCAGGGCGCGCTAGTAGAGCTGGGATTTATGGCTCTTTGATGGGATCCGCATCTTTGTGATCCGTTCTTTGAAAAGAGCCGTTCAAAAGACTGGCTCATTTGGCTCTTTTTAAATATTTATTCAGTTTTAAGAAGACAGCGTCTAAAGAAGCCAGATCCCTCTGAACTGTAAACTCAATGCTATCCCAGAAATCCTTCCTGTAATATGCAAATTTGGCCGCCTCTGATTGGACAGTGCGACGCATCAACAGGCAGAAAGTGTAAAAGTACAAAATGTGTTAAGTGAGCTGAAACAGTAAAGATCAGATTCAATGCAATATTTATCAACGAACAACTTAAACTTAATATAATAGTGTACTTTATATTATAATCAAGCATGTCAAGCCTACCGTCACTGTGTAACCCATCTCTCTGATTAAAGTTGTAGACTAACTCAAACAGTAGATCATTTCACTCATGGTTCTCTTGCTAGCCCCGCGCCGGTGCTCGGCTTAGGTTTCACTTTGCAGTGGCTGTGTCAAGACGTGTTATGCTTTGCAATAAAAAAAAAAAAAAAAAAAAAAAAAACATTGGTACAAAGCAAGCCCATTCACTTTTTTATACTGATAAGATAATTACAATGGTCTTTTATGTGACAAAAAAGTGCGATTAAATTGCGATTAATCGCGAGTTAACTATGACTGTCGCAACATTAATCGCGATTAAATATTTTAATCACTTGACAGCACTAGTTTATAAATATTCAGGGGTTTCATACTTAACATCTTGTACTCACTGTCATGTATTCTTTGATTATCCAGTATTATTACTGGATATCCCATCACATTGTATTAACATTATATTCACAATATTTTCAATCAAAATTGATCTAAAAGCCCAGAGCTCCAATTACGGAATATACCTCGGCGTGACGTCACAAAGAACCATTCCTGTAGAAAGGCTTTACTGTAGTTGTAAGTTACCAGAAGATTCAGATTTATATTTTATGTGCAATGAATATAAAATGGGCAGCACGGTGGTGTAGTGGTTAGCGCTGTCGCCTCACAGCAAGAAGGTCCGGGTTTGAGCCCCGTGGCCGGCGAGGGCCTTTCTGTGTGGAGTTTGCATGTTCTCCCCGTGTCCTCCGGTTTCCCCCACAGTCCAAAGACATGCAGGTTAGGTTAACTGGTGACTCTAAATTGACCGTAGGTGTGAATGTGAGTGTGAATGGTTGTCTGTGTCTGTGTGTCAGCCCTGTGATGACCTGGCGACTTGTCCAGGGTGTACCCCGCCTTTCGCCCGTAGTCAGCTGGGATAGACTCCAGCTTGCCTGCGACCCTGTAGAAGGATAAAGCGGCTAGAGATGATGAGATGAGATGAATGTAAAATGTAGTTTCACACTGATTATGAAAACGTAGGTCATAAAACAGAAGCACGGATTAAAAAAAAAAAAAGAACTTGAAATATATACAATGTCAGCTGAAGAAACGAAAAGGTAGAGGAAGAGGCAAGAAATTGTAAAATAGATGAATAAAGAAAGTTAAAATTATATGTTCTGACAATAAAACTAAACAATACATTTTGTTTTTCTTCTGACTTTATTTATCATACGTGACGGATCGGGTTCATCTATAAAGGCGGGACGACTAATGTAACTACCGATTGGTGAACGTGACGGATGTCTCTGTGAAACTGGAACAAAAAAAGGTAAGATTATGTAAGTAAATGTCACAAAAATGGTATTGCAGGACGGAACACTTGTTGTACATCGGACGGAACAGCATATAAAAACCCGAAAGGCAAATATAAGAAAATACGTGACACCACATTAAAATACGTGACGGTACTGTTCCGTCCCGTTCTGTTCTATACCGGGTTATAGGAGATGCACAAAATGGCCAGATTGGTTCGAGCTTTCTTGCCAGGAAGGATATAGTAACTCATATAATCACTCTTTACAACCGTGGTGAGCAGAAAAGCATCTCAGCATGCAACAGAAAACAGAAGAACACACTGGGTTCCACTCCTGCAGCCAAGAACAGGGATCTTAGAATCAACAAGAAGTTCCTATTAAAGTGGCCGGTGAGTGTATAGTTCAAACTTTTTTTCATGTACATTTAGGCCTTTGACTATTTTTGTAATATTCACTATATTTTAATACATTTCTACTTGAGTGAAGACGTTTGTCTTTTTTTTTTTTTTTTGAGGGCTGGGTATCGGCCGATAACATCAGTTATCTTAAATCACAGACTGTTTTTATCATTATCGATGCCAAACATCCCATATCGATGGGGCCATACTGACAATCATTTTCGTTTATGCCTTATTTTTTTTTAAAACCCCAAACAAATTTTAATACAGTAAAATCAATTTGAATCAATTCACTGAATCAATCACACCTTCTGCATCAAAGGATTAAATTATTAGAATATTAGATTTATTTTTGTTAAGTGCAATACAGTTTGTTCATTTTTAGTATTTAAATGCAATTTTACATTTTCTTTCAAGATCGATGCATCTGAAATCGCCGCACTAAGGAAGCAAACTGTAACACCTTTATGGAAAATGGATGATGCTGGTTATCTGCGTTATTCAGAGCAGATGCTTTGCCATTATGTCCAGGTTCCATTTTAACGCTAAACACCTTTGTAATGATTCGTCCCTACCTTCGCTTCACTCTCTCTGGACAGGATCTCCAAAGCTTCTAGATGTGAAAGGCCCTGGTACTCATCAAACAGCATCCCATAATGAGCCTTCTTCTCCGTTTCCGAGGTGACGTTCTCAGCAGTCTGCTGTTCCTCTCGTTCCTTTGCCTCCCTTAAAACCTTGACAGTGAAGCAGGAATCACGATTAAGTAATCTTTACACAATATAACGAAACCTTCATGCACAGATTCGCAACAGTGCCGGTCGACAGGATTACTTCTGTCTATCCATCTCTATCAGCGCCGTGACACACCTGAGACAAGGTGGACGTTCTGTTCATCAGACCTTTCGTTTTTTTGAAGCCGGGATCTCCTTCTGCGATTACATCCATTGTCTTCTTACCAATAAACTCCAAAGCATCCAGTCCACCACTTATTACTGTTTTACTCTGGCCGATAAAGAACAGGACGGACAAAAAGACCAAGACTTACTTTTCTAAGCATGGAAATAAAAATAGCAATACTGTAATGATTAGTAAATATATAAAACGTCTTCTTTTTTTTTTTTTTAAAACATACAACCCCGATTCCAAAAAAGTTGGGACAAAGTACAAATTGTAAGTAAAAATGGAATGCAATGATGTGGAAGTTTCAAAATTCCATATTTTATTCAGAATAGAACATAGATGACATATCAAATGTTTAAACTGAGAAAATGTATCATTTAAAGAGAAAAATTAGGTGATTTTAAATTTCATGACAACAACACATCTCAAAAAAGTTGGGACAAGGCCATGTTTCCCACTGTGAGACATCCCCTTTTCTCTTTACAACAGTCTGTAAACGTCTGGGGACTGAGGAGACAAGTTGTTCAAGTTTAGGGATAGGAATGTTAACCCATTCTTGTCTAATGTAGGATTCTAGTTGCTCAACTGTCTTAGGTCTTTTTTGTCGTATCTTCCGTTTTATGATGCGCCAAATGTTTTCTATGGGTGAAAGATCTGGACTGCAGGCTGGCCAGTTCAGTACCCGGACCCTTCTTCTACGCAGCCATGATGCTGTAATTGATGCAGTATGTGGTTTGGCATTGTCATGTTGGAAAATGCAAGGTCTTCCCTGAAAGAGACGTCGTCTGGATGGGAGCATATGTTGCTCTAGAACCTGGATATACCTTTCAGCATCGATGGTGTCTTTCCAGATGTGTAAGCTGCCCATGCCACACGCGCTAATGCAACCCCATACCATCAGAGATGCAGGCTTCTGAACTGAGCGCTGATAACAACTTGGGTCATCCTTCTCCTCTTTAGTCCGAATGACACGGCGTCCCTGATTTCCATAAAGAACTTCAAATTTTGATTCGTCTGACCACAGAACAGTTTTCCACTTTGCCACAATCCATTTTAAATGAGCCTTGGCCCAGAGAAGACGTCTGCGCTTCTGGATCATGTTTAGATACGGCTTCTTCTTTGAACTATAGAGTTTTAGCTGGCAACGGCAGATGGTACGGTGAATTGTGTTCACAGATAATGTTCTCTGGAAATATTCCTGAGCCCATTTTGTGATTTCCAATACAGAAGCATGCCTGTATGTGATGCAGTGCCGTCTAAGGGCCCGAAGATCACGGGCACCCGGTATGGTTTTCCGACCTTGACCCTTACGCACAGAGATTCTTCCAGATTCTCTGAATCTTTTGATGATATTATGCACTGTAGATGATGATATGTTCAAACTCTTTGCAATTTTACACTGTCGAACTCCTTTCTGATATTGCTCCACTATTTGTCGGCGCAGAATTAGGGGGATTGGTGATCCTCTTCCCATCTTTACTTCTGAGAGCCGCTGCCACTCCAAGATGCTCTTTTTATACCCAGTCATGTTAATGACCTATTGCCAATTGACCTAATGAGTTGCAATTTGGTCCTCCAGCTGTTCCTTTTTTGTACCTTTAACTTTTCCAGCCTCTTATTGCCCCTGTCCCAACTTTTTTGAGATGTGTTGCTGTCATGAAATTTCAAATGAGCCAATATTTGGCATGAAATTTCAAAATGTCTCACTTTCGACATTTGATATGTTGTCTATGTTCTATTGTGAATACAATATCGGTTTTTGAGATTTGTAAATTATTGCATTCCGGTTTTATTTACAATTTGTACTTTGTCCCAACTTTTTTGGAATCGGGGTTGTATATGAATACTTAGAAATTTAAAAAAACCTTACTGTACTCTGCACTACACTGGACAGAGAAGACAGCATTCCTTTGCTGCTGGAGGACAGCATTCCCATCGCACTTCCCAACATGGTACTGTCTCCTTCTGCCGTGTTTCCTTCACTGGAGCTTGAAGGAGCTGAGGAGAGACAAGTTCAACAAATGATATATTTCAGAAGGTTAGCATAATACCTCGCTTCTTCATCTGCATAATGTGTGCGATTACTACAAAGGTTGGGAGGTATGAGGATATCGAAATCTTGATCCATTATCTCCGAGTATGCTTTTTCATATATATCCCAATGTCAAAGAATATAAAAACAACTCAACGGTATGTTCTGATTGGCCGAGAGCAGTACGGTGTGTTCTGATTGGCTGAGAACAGTATGGTGTGCGAATGAGAACCAGAACCATATTGATTGGTCAAGTACGTTCACACACAAGGTCAAAATCAAGGTCAAGGTCACCAAAAAGGTCAAAATCGTTTTTCTACGATATCTTCCTTCATATTCATTGCAAGTGCTACTGGGCGAGGTTTGTTTTGTTGTATATTGATTTGTGCCGTAGCCTATGATACAGTACGTGTTCTCATTGTACCGTCTCTACACATCAAACTTGACATCGTGCTCAACTTTATTAGATCCATGTTGTAGAGCGTGGCTTGTACCCTCACCGGCCACTTTAATAGGAACTTCTTGTTGATTCTAAGATTCCTGTTCTTGGCTGCAGGAGTGGAACCCAGTGTGTTCTTCTGTTTTCTGTTGCATGCTGAGATGCTTTTCCGCTCACCACAGTTGTAAAGAGTGATTATACGAGTTACTATATCCTTCCTGGCAAAAAATGCTTTAACCAATCTGGCCATTTTGTGATCTCTGACCTCTCTTATCAACAAGTCGTTGGTTTCCACCCACAGAACTGTCGCTCGCTCACTCAGTGTTTTTTGTTTTTCGCACCATTCTGTGTAAACTCTACAGACTGTTGTGTGTGAAAACCCCAAGAAGGAGATCAGCAGTTTCTGAAATATTCAAACCAGCAGTCCATCTGGCTCAAACCAGCACCCATACCACAGTGAAAGAAAACGTCATGCTTCACTGTGAGATCACAATTTTTCCCATTCTGATGTTTGAACATTGTGAACATTAACCGAAGCTCTTGACTTATATCTGTGTGATTTGATTTATCATGCTGCTGTCGAGCGATCGGCTGATTAGAGAACAGCACCAAACAGGATGTGGATGTAGGGGTGCTCCTAATAAAGTGGCCGGTGAATGTATGTGGACATTGAGCAGGTTTTTTTTTTTAAATGCAACACTACTGTTTTGCTGGCAGTTTGTGAGCATTCCTATAATATGGTGACACATACGCATCATCTCATCTCATCATCTGTAGCCGCTTTATCCTGTTCTACAGGGTCGCAGGTGAGCTGGAGCCTATCCCAGCTGACTACGGGCGAAAGGCGGGGTACACCCTGGACAAGTCGCCAGGTCATCACAGGGCTGACACATATGCCGCTTTTCCACTACCAACGCGGCTGAGTTGGGCTGAGCCGTGCCGTGCTGAGTTGGGCTGAGTCGAGCTGAGCGGGGCTGTTGGAGTTGCATTTCGACTACAACCGCGCTGAACCGTGCTGGCTGGAAGTGGGTGGACACATTGGGTGGAGTTAGCGAAAGTGGGTGGACGTCAGGTGATGTCGTTAAGCAGCGCAAACAGTGACATCAGTGAGCTTTTAAGCGGTAGTCTCACGACCCGAATAGTAAACAATAAACATGGAGGACATGGAGTCGTTAGTGTTGCTGGTCTTGGTTCTGTGGCTTGTTGTCACCGACAACGCGAACAGATACTGGCAAGAGCGTATAGATGAGGCGAGGCTCATAAGGCTTCAGAAATTCTCGTAATTCTTCTCCTTCCGGGTTTGCGGTGTTGACAGATCCCAGCGTGTTCGCGGGGCGTGTGTGGGCATGTGAGGACACTCCTCCTCACCAATCAGTGCACAGGGGAGTGTCTGCTCACGCCCCCAGCCTCACTCAGCTCGCTTTGGCTCGCTTCAGCCCCACTCCAAAACCGTGCGAGTTTTAGGGGCTAAGCAGGGCTGAAGCGAGCTGAGTTGTGCTGTTTTTTGGTAGTCGAAACGCGAGCCGTGTCGGGCTGAAGTGAGCTGAAGCGAGCTGAAGTGAGCTGAAAAAGGGTAGTGGAAAAGGGCCAATAGACACAGACAACCATTCACACTCACATTCACACCTACGGTCAATTTAGAGTCAGCAGTTAACCTAACCTGCATGTCTTTGGACTGTGGGGGAAACCGGAGCACCTGGAGGAAACCCACGCGGACACGGGGAGAACATGCAAACTCCGCACAGAAAGGCCCTCGCCGGCCACGGGGCTTGAACCCAGACCTTCTTGCTGTGAGGCGACAGCGCTAACCACTACACCACCGTGCCGCCCCACATACGCATCATGTATGTAGAAATTCCTTTCAGGATCATGATATGATGATAATCATCATGGATGTCTCAATCCCTCTATTTCTATTCTCAGTATGATACTGATATCCACGTTCTGGCTACTCGCTGGTACCTGATATTCATTCAGATTTGTTGTCATGTCACTGTTTACACAGTTACTAAGTAAAGTATAAAAAAAAACAATACCGTCAATACTGTTACTATTTAATTTCCGAGTCCTTTTATATATAAAATGCAACAGGCTCTATATAAAGAACCAGAACGTCAAGGACGTAGGAGCTCATCTGGCCTGCCATCAAAACCACCATGACGACCAAACCTTCAAACAGAACTGAAAAGTGACGATGTGAGAGAGAACCACCCTCCACAACAAACTATTTACAACAGGAACATCAACAAAGGACTAAATTTTGTTCCCCGAGTGAAGATCGACCCAAAACGTCGACAGGAACTGAATTCGCATGAGAAATGAGAGAGGAGATACAATTCTAGTCAGAAGAAAATGTGTCAAGTTGACCTAATGACTAATTTGTTCGCAAAAAATTTGACAATACAATGATCAAGTGTTGTTCAGAAGGCCGAGTTCTTTCGAATAAAACAATCAGAACTGAAATCCACTGAGAACTGAGAGAGGAGAACTGATACGATTTAACTGAAAATAAACAAATTGTTTACAACAGGAAAATCAACAAACAAACGACCGAGTTTTGTTCCTAGAGGGAAGATCGATCCAAAACATCGATCAGAACTGGAATTGGATGAGAAATCAGAGAGGAGATACAATTCTAGTGACAGGTTTGGAAAATTCGTTAATTTGGCGTAATTAGTGACTTGTTAGCAAAAAAATTTGTCATAACAACGACCAAGTTTTGTGCGGCGTGATGAGTTCTTTCAAACAAAACAATCGGAACGGAAATCCGTGGAGAACTGATGGAGGAGATACGATTTAACTGAATTGCAGACGACGGACGCGACGCCATGGGAACAGCTCACGGCCTAATGGACAGATGAGCTAATAAGACACTGGCTTCCTTTAGACTTCCATTATTTCTTCACTTAGGGAAAGGTGTCAAATTTCTGAAAACGTCAATAAATCCAGAGAACAATTACCATCTCCTTCCTCTTCCTTCTCCGTTTGGGCAGACAGCTCCACAGGACTGGGAATTCCCAAAGACGTCTCTGCCTTCTCGATGACCTGAGACAGTCCTTGGCCTTAAATCAGAGAATGAACAAGCTATCATGTCATTCCAGTTCATTAAGAAGCTAATTCCATGTTTTCTGAAAAATATATACATTTGATGTATTTTTTTTTTTATTATTTTGCATGATAAACAGAACAAATGCCAGCAATTATGACGGAACTTGCCTACGGTGGCAACAGTGGCTGTGGCCGTAGAAAGAAGAGACTTCCCCCAGTTTCCCCAGCTCCCCCAACCACCGTGGGTTACAGTTGTTGTCTGAAAAGAGGTTTAAAAAAAATAAATTAATGAATTAAAAAAAAACGATTACAACAAGCAGGTGTGTTTAAATTTTTTTGTTTTTAATAAACATACAGTAGGGCAAAAAAGTATTCAGTCAGCCACCAATTGTGCAAGTTCTCCCACTTAAAAAGATGAGAGAGGCCTGTAATTTTCATCATAGGTACACTTCAACTATGAGAGACAGAATGGGGGGAAAGAATCCAGGAAATCACATTGTAGGATTTTTAATGAATTAATTGGTAAATTCCTCAGTAAAATAAGTATTTGGTCACCTACAAACAAGCAAGATTTCTGGCTCTCACAGACCTGTAACTTCTTCTTTAAGAGGCTCCTCTGTCCTCCACTCGTTACCTGTATTAATGGCACCTGTTTGAACTCGTTATCAGTATAAAAGACACCTGTCCACAACCTCAAACAGTCACACTCCAAACTCCACTATGGCCAAGACCAAAGAGCTGTCAAAGGACACCAGAAACAAAATTGTAGACCTGCACCAGGCTGGGAAGACTGAATCTGCAATAGGTAAGCAGCTTGGTGTGAAGAAATCAACTGTGGGAGCAATTATTAGAAAATGGAAGACATACAAGACCACTGATAATCTCCCTCGATCTGGGGCTCCACGAAGGTCTCACCCCGTGGGGTCAAAACGATCACAAGAATGGTGAGCAAAAATCCCAGAACCACACGGGGGGACCTAGTGAATGACCTGCAGAGAGCTGGGACCAAAGTAACAAAGGCTACCATCAGTAACACACTACGCCGCCAGGGACTCAAATCCTGCAGTGCCAGACGTGTCCCCCTGTTTAAGCCAGTACATGTCCAGGCCCGTCTGAAGTTTGCTAGAGAGCATTTGGATGATCCAGAAGAGGATTGGGAGAATGTCATATGGTCAGATGAAACCAAAATAGAACTTTTTGGTAAAAACTCAACTTGTCGTGTTTGGAGGAGAAAGAATGCTGAGTTGCATCCAAAGAACACCATACCTACTGTGAAGCATGGGGGTGGAAACATCATGCTTTGGGGCTGTTTTTCTGCAAAGGGACCAGGACGACTGATCCGTGTAAAGGAAAGAATGAATGGGGCCATGTATCGTGAGATTTTGAGTGAAAACCTCCTTCCATCAGCAAGGGCATTGAAGATGAAACGTGGCTGGGTCTTTCAGCATGACAATGATCCCAAACACACCACCCAGGCAACGAAGGAGTGGCTTCATAAGAAGCATTTCAAGGTCCTGGAGTGGCCTAGCCAGTCTCCAGATCTCAACCCCATAGAAAATCTTTGGAGGGAGTTGAAAGTCCGTGTTGCCCAGCGACAGCCCCAAAACATCACTGCTCTAGAGGAGCTCTGCATGGAGGAATGGGCCAAAATACCAGCAACAGTGTGTGAAAACCTTGTGAAGACTTACAGAAAATGTTTGACCTCTGTCATTGCCAACAAAGGGTATATAACAGTATTGAGATGAACTTTTGTTATTGACCAAATACTTACTGTATTTTCCACCATAATTTGCAAATAAATTCTTTAAAAATCAGACAGACAATATGATTTTCTGGATTTTTTTTTTCTCATTTTGTCTCTCATAGTTGAGGTATACCTATGATTACAGGCCTCTCATCTTTTTAAGTGGGAGAACTTGCACAATTGGTGACTGACTAAATACTTTTTTGCCGCACTGTATACATGAGCAAACAGAGTTTTATGAATAGGGCTGGACAATAATAACTACTTATTAACTGAGCGCGAGGTTTTTACAAGAAAATATCAGACCGAGGTCTTGACAGTACAGCTCAGTCCGTACTGTCAAGACCTCGGTCTGATATTTTACCGTAAAGACCGAGATTAATAAGGAGTTCATTATCTGGCTTTTTTTATTTCTAAGAATAAAACAGATGCTCATTATAACAAGGCGTGATGCTGCTTTCAGTCACGTCATATATGTAATGTAGTTGAGTCACGCATGCAGAATAAACAGCTTGCAGTTTCAAAACTGAATTTTTGTGAGCGGCTAGTGCTTTCTGAATGCTCTTCATTGCTTATTTCTTAAATAACCCTGTGACTCTTGTTTGTCTTTCGGCCGTTTTTGATTCCATTTTGATTTCCAATTCATCTTTTTTATCATTTTGTTTGTTTTTTGCAACACTGAAAGCCGGCACCTTGGAAAGAAAGTCCATAATCGCCCACGGGCATTACGGGAAAATACTGCTCGCCAAGGAACCAATCAGAGTGCATGATTTTACCAGAAGTAGCTCGTGCCATATAAGTTGATATACAACCCCGATTCCAAAAAAGTTGGGACAAAGTACAAATTGGAAATAAAAACGGAATGCAATAATTTACAAATCTCAAAAACTGATATTGTATTCACAATAGAACATAGACAACATATCAAATGTCAAAAGTGAGACATTTTTTGAAATTTCATGCCAAATATTGGCTCATTTGAAATTTCATGACAGCAACACATCTCAAAAAAGTTGGGACAGGGGCAATAAGAGGCTGGAAAAGTTAAAGGTACAAAAAAGGAACAGCTGGAGGACCAAATTGCAACTCATTAGGTCAATCGGCAATAGGTCATTAACATGACTGGGTATAAAAAGAGCATCTTGGAGTGGCAGCGGCTCTCAGAAGTAAAGATGGGAAGAGGATCACCAATCCCCCTAATTCTGCACCGACAAATAGTGGAGCAATATCAGAAAGGAGTTCGACAGTGTAAAATTGCAAAGAGTTTGAACATATCATCTACAGTGCATAATATCATCAAAAGATTCAGAGAATCTGGAAGAATCTCTGTGCGTAAGGGTCAAGGCCGGAAAACCATACTGGGTGCCCGTGATCTTCGGGCCCTTAGATGGCACTGCATCACATACAGGCATGCTTCTGTATTGGAAATCAGTATTGGAAATCAGTATTGGAAATTCTGTGGTCAGACGAATCAAAATTTGAAGTTCTTTATGGAAATCAGGGACGCCGTGTCATTCGGACTAAAGAGGAGAAGGACGACCCAAGTTATTATCAGCGCTCAGTTCAGAAGCCTGCATCTCTGATGGTATGGGGTTGCATTAGTGCGTGTGGCATGGGCAGCGTACACATCTGGAAAGACACCATCAATGCTGAAAGGTGTATCCAGGTTCTAGAGCAACATATGCTCCCATCCAGACGACGTCTCTTTCAGGGAAGACCTTGCATTTTCCAAGATGACAATGCCAAACCACATACTGCATCAATTACAGCATCATGGCTGCGTAGAAGAAGGGTCCGGGTACTGAACTGGCCAGCCTGCAGTCCAGATCTTTCACCCATAGAAAACATTTGGCGCATCATAAAACGGAAGATACGACAAAAAAGACCTAAGACAGTTGAGCAACTAGAATCCTACATTAGACAAGAATGGGTTAACATTCCTATCCCTAAACTTGAGCAACTTGTCTCCTCAGTCCCCAGACGTTTACAGACTGTTGTAAAGAGAAAAGGGGATGTCTCACAGTGGGAAACATGGCCTTGTCCCAACTTTTTTGAGATGTGTTGTTGTCATGAAATTTAAAATCACCTAATTTTTCTCTTTAAATGATACATTTTCTCAGTTTAAACATTTGATATGTCATCTATGTTCTATTCTGAATAAAATATGGAATTTTGAAACTTCCACATCGTTGCATTACGTTTTTATTTACAATTTGTACTTTGTCCCAACTTTTTTGGAATCGGGGTTGCAATATTGATATCACATTTCACTTTATTTATCTGTCTATCATAAAATAAATATTTTATTTTTTATATTTATTTTTCACATAAAAAAAAGATAACATTTTGTTATTCAGACAGTAAATAAAGGATCAGGGAACATTTTTTAAACCAGCATTACCGGGACTACTAGCAATGTGTGCTCAGAAACGTTCCACACAGAATAAATCTTGATTTACCTTGGATTCATTTTCCGCCACGCGCTCTGTCTCTGGACTCTCCTGGACTTCAGGAGGTGGTTTGTTCTCTGGTCTCTTCCTCGTCTTTTGAGTCGGCGCTACGTCAGCGGAGCGGTCACTTTGCATGTCATGCGAAGAGTCACCATGCGACGAGCGTGATGGGGGCTCTTTGGGGACATGCCCTTCCACAGTCTCTTGTTGGTCAGTGGCTGGGTGCTCGCTGTCTGACATCTTATCTCATAATCCTATAATGGACAGATAAATGATGCATCAATGTCTTTGTCGAGTGCTCATCATAAAATCTGCTCCCTGACCTGGAAGACAGTTCTAAATTCACTCAGCCCAGTACACTTGTACAGCATGGTTCTAAAAATCTCAAAAACACACTCATTATCTCGTGACCAGACGACTCGCATTCAGTACCACGAGGCACTTATGATTTAAACTAGTCTGGCTCTTGTGTTTACAACCCCGATTCCAAAAAAGTTGGGACAAAGCGCAAATTGTCAAAAACGGAATGCAATGATGTGGAAGTTTCAAAATTCCATATTTTATTCAGAATAGAACATAGATGACATATCAAATGTTTAAACTGAGAAAATGTATCATTTAAAGAGAAAAATTAGGTGATTTTAAATTTCATGACAACAACACATCTCAAAAAAGTTGGGACAAGGCCATGTTTACCACTGTGAGACATCCCCTTTTCTCTTTACAACAGTCTGTAAACGTCTGGGGACTGAGGAGACAAGTTGGTCAAGTTTAGGGATAGGAATGTTAACCCATTCTTGTCTAATGTAGGATTCTAGTTGCTCAACTGTCTTAGGTCTTTTTTGTCGTATCTTCCGTTTTATGATGCGCCAAATGTTTTCTATGGGTGAAAGATCTGGACTGCAGGCTGGCCAGTTCAGTACCCGGACCCTTCTTCTACGCAGCCATGATGCTGTAATTGATGCAGTATGTGGTTTGGCATTGTCATCTTGGAAAATGCAAGGTCTTCCCTGAAAGAGACGTCGTCTGGATGGGAGCATATGTTGCTCTAGAACCTGGATATACCTTTCAGCATTGATGGTGTCTTTCCAGATGTGTAAGCTGCCCATGCCACACGCGCTAATGCAACCCCATACCATCAGAGATGCAGGCTTCTGAACTGAGCGCTGATAACAATTTGGATCGTCCTTCTCCTCTTTAGTCCGAATGACACGGCGTCCCTGATTTCCATAAAGAACTTCAAATTTTGATTCGTCTGACCACAGAACAGTTTTCCACTTTGCCACAGTCCATTTTAAATGAGCCTTGACCCAGAGAAGACGTCTGCGCTTCTGGATCATGTTTAGATACGGCTTCTTCTTTGAACTATAGAGTTTTAGCTGGCAACGGCGGATGGCACAGTGAATTGTGTTCACAGATAATGTTCTCTGGAAATATTCCTGAGCCCATTTTGTGATTTCCAATACAGAAGCATGCCTGTATGTGATGCAGTGCCGTCTAAGGGCCTGAAGATCACGGGCACCCGGTATGGTTTTCCGGCCTTGACCCTTACGCACAGAGATTCTTCCAGATTCTCTGAATCTTTTGATGATATTATGCACTGTAGATGATGATATGTTCAAACTCTTTGCAATTTTACACTGTCGAACTCCTTTCTGATATTGCTCCACTATTTGTCGGCGCAGAATTAGGGGGATTGGTGATCCTCTTCCCATCTTTACTTCTGAGAGCCACTGCCACTCCAAGATGCTCTTTTTATACCCAGTCATGTTAATGACCTATTGCCAATTGACCTAATGAGTTGCAATTTGGTCCTCCAGCTGTTCCTTTTTTGTACCTTTAACTTTTCCAGCCTCTTATTGCCCCTGTCCCAACTTTTTTGAGATGTGTTGCTGTCATGAAATTTCAAATGAGCCAATATTTGGCATGAAATTTCAAAATGTCTCACTTTCGACATTTGATATGTTGTCTATGTTCTATTGTGAATACAATATCAGTTTTTAAGATTTGTAAATTATTGCATTCCGTTTTTATTTACAATTTGTACTTTGTCCCAACTTTTTTGGAATCGGGGTTGTACATTCGTGAGCACAGTGAAGCAGCAGCTTGTCCTTCAGGTTTGTTTAGCTATTATTAATATGAAGTATTTAATAATGAGGGCTTTCCAGTCAGGTCCATAAGTATTTGGACAGTGTTGCGATTTTCATAATTTTTGCCAGTGTACATCACTACACTGGATTTGTATTGACCCTAACCCTGTTCATACACACACTGAATCTGGATGTATACAAGCACTTAACTGTTATTTAATGTCATGTAATTATGCATTTATACACATACTATTCTGTCTTCAGGATTAATACAACTCCATTGTTGATGCAAATAGCTCACTGGATGTTCTGTTTACTCATCTCATCTCATTATCTCTAGCCGCTTTATCCTGTTCTACAGGGTCGCAGGCAAGCTTTTCGCCCGTAGTCAGCTGGGATAGGCTCCAGCTTGCCTGCGTTCTGTTTACTTTCAAGGTAATTTTTCTTCAAGTACATTTTTAAGCCTTTTTTCATCATATACACACACACATTACAGCAGAGTGAAATTCTCTCTCTGCATTTAACCCATCTGGGTATGTGAGCAATGCGTCCACGGAGTTAGGTTAGGTGAGTTTGGGGTTTAAGTGCCTTACAGAAGGGCACGTCAGCCATTCCTGCAGGTCCAGGGAATCAAACCAGTGACCTTTTGGTCCCAAAGATCCCGGTTTCTCTAATCATGGCTTCCCCAAAACCGACTCACGAATCACTCAGATCATGTACTCTTGCTTTCATGCTTCATAAGAAGCAAAAAACAAACAATCATGAATGATTAAAGCCAATGAAAGAAAATCATAAGCTAAATCCTGATTCATGCTCAGAAGAGTACATCATGTCATAACTCATCACTGTGATTAGAGAAACATAACACCTCCAAATCACAGGGTGGCATGGTGGTGCGGTGGTTAGCACGGTCACCTCACAGTAAGAAGGTTCTGGGTTCAAGCCTTTCTGTGTGGCGTTTGCATGTTCTCCCTGTGTCTGTGTGAGTTTCCTCTGGGTCCAACAGTCCAAAGACATGCAGTTAGGTTAACTGGCTACTTTAAATTGCCCATAGGTGCGATTGTGTGTGTGTGTGTGTGTGAGAGAGAGAGAATGGTTGGTCCCAAACCCAGAAATGGGAGGAAACTATGCTCCAATTACTATGGCATGTCAAGGACATGGCAGTGACCCCACACACAAGTGGGACAAGGATGAAGAAGAAGACTTCCAAATCACACTTCCTAGTTAGACACTATAGAAACTTTCCCTGAAAGTGTAGTCTGTAGTCTCTGAGGACATGGTCCAATATCCATCTATCTGCCTTGATGGCCACATTTGGGAACAGCTGTATAAGATCAGTAAACAGCTGTGGCCTTCGGACTGAAAGCTGAACAGTGCAGGGATCCACTCACTCACTCCAATCCCTGTCACTTGTGATTACGGGGAACCTGGTCATGACGCTTCTGGCAGCGGCAGCGTGCGGCACAGGTTGCTAGTTCAGCCTCACAGCTGGCTCGACCCCGTCACAGGTTCTGACGCCACTTGTCTCGGTTTTGTGTCTCTTCATACTAGGGCTGTCCCCGACCAAGGATTTTCTTGGTCGACCAGTGGTCGTGCATTCACTCCGACTAATCGACTAATCGCGCCCCCCCCCAAAAAAAAAACACCTGCCCATTTTTACCGGGATACACATCTGTGAGGCTTTACCTGTAATGCCGGGCTGCCGTATCTATGCGCATTTACCACTAACGGCAGTGACCGTCATGTAACTTTCCATCTGGTTAGATGTCCATATATCCGTTGTGAAACTGAGTGCTTTGCAGTTTTCGATCTTGCCCTGAAGTGTTTGTTTTGTAGAGTCGTATTTGCTCGTAACCGTGTGCATCACTGTGTCACGTCTTGGCAGGCTGTATCCTGGCTCGAGGTATTCAATTAGATTTTTAAATCCCTCACCACTGATGATATTCACAGGTCACATGTCCAGCGCGATGAAATCAGCTATTTTGTCAGTTATGTCTCTCTTCCTTTTTTCAGATAGAGAAGGTTTCATTACGAGCTTTTGCTGAGTCAGTGATGAGGATGATGATGAGGATGCCGTGGAGGAGGCTGGCTCATCGCAATAAAGTGGATGCGCCTGTAGAGAGATTGTAAAACAGTGAGCTGGATAATTTAGCTTTACCAGTAGCCAGTAACCAGTAGGCCTACGTATTGCAATCAAACTTCAGGTTGCAAGGGGTAGGCTAGCTAGGCTAGTAGGCTACTTACATGGTTGAGGTGGTAAAGCATGTTCATCGTGGAAGAATGAAAGGCGAATGTTTTTTTGCAAATTCTGCACGTAACCCTCTTTGGGTCATCTTTGTTCTTTTCGAAATGATCCCATATTTTAGAGCTCCTTCCAGACATGCTGTCTGCCCGTGTTAAAAAAAATCACCAACAGTAAATTAGTGTCACGACTTCCTTTATCATGCCCGTCAAATTAAAAGCCCTTCAGCCCTTTGACAAGACGCGGCTTTTTTCCCTGCGACCAATCGACCAATGGAATTTTGGTCGGCTAATAATTTTTTGGTCGACCAACGATTAATTGATTGTTTGCCGTCAGGCCTACTTCATACCAGGTTGTACTGTTGATGGCAAATAGCTTCAGATCGTCTTTTGCGCAATCTTTCCATCTTTTTTTAGCCGTCCACGCTCCCTGGTGCCATTCTTTAGTTCTCCAAACAAAAGTTGTTTTGGGATGCGGTCCTCTTCCATCTTTGATACATGGCCTAACCACCTTAGACGATTTATTCTCAGCACTGTCTCTACAGTTGTTGAATTGGCTCTTGACAGTACCTCTTGGTTGGTGATATGTTGCCACCAGTTGATGTTCACGATGCGACGCAGGGACTGTTGGTGAAACACTTCTAGTCTGTGGGTGTGATTAGCTAGAGTGGCCCAGTCTTCGCTGCCATATAAGAGAGTAAGGAGGACAATAGCTTTGTAGTTACAGAGCGTCCCGATCGTTTCCAGCACCTTGAATCAAAGGACTTGTAGGCTGCTGCAGCACAAGAGATCCTCCTACTGATTTCATGGACCAGTGAGGCATCATCAGACATCACACCACCAAGGTACAGTGGTGCTTGAAAATTTATGAACCCTTTAGGATTTTCTATACTTCTGCATAAATATGGCCTTAAACATCATCAGATTTTCACACAAGTTCTAAAAGTATATAAAGAGAACCCGGTTAAGCAAATGAGACAAAAATATTATACTTGGTCATTTATTTATTGAGGAAAATGATCCAATATTACATATCTGTGAGTGGCAAAAGTATGTGAACCTCTAGGATTAGCAGTTAATTTGAAGGTGAAATTAGAGTCAGGTGTTTTCAATCAGTGGGATGACAATCAGGTGTGAGTGGGCACCCTGCTTTATTTAAAGAACATGGATTTATCAAAGTCTGATCTTCACAACACATGTTTGTGGAAGTGTATCATGGCATGAACAAAGGAGATTTCTGAGGACCTCAGAAAAAGCGTTGTTGATGCTCATCAGGCTGGAAAAGGTTACAAAACCATCTCTAGAGAGTTTGGACTCCGCCAATCCACAGTCAGACAAACTGTGTACAAATGGAGGAAATTTAAGACCATTGTTACCCTCCCCAGGAGTGGTCAACCAACAAAGATCAATCCAAGAGCAAGGCGTGTAATAGTCGGCAAGGTCACAAAGGACCCCAGGGTAACTTCTAAGCAACTGAAGGCCTCTCTCACATTGGCTAATGTTAATGTTCATGAGTCCACCATCAGGAGAACACTGAACAACAATGGTGTGCATGGCAGGGTTGCAAGGAGAAAGCCACTGCTCTCCAAAAAGAACATTGCTGCTCATCTGCAGTTTGCTAAAGATCACGTGGACAAGCCAGAAGGTTATTGGAAAAATGGTTTGTGGACAGATGAGACCTAAATAGAACTTTTTGGTTTAAATGAGAAGCATTATGTTTGCTGAAAGGGAACACTGCATTCAAGCATATGAACCTTATCCCATCTGTGAAACATGGTGGTGGTAGGATCATGATTTGGGCCTGTTTTGCTGAATCTGGGCCAGGACGGCTTGCCATCATTGATGGAACAATGAATTCTGAATTATACCAGTGAATTCTAAAGGAAAATGTCAGGACATCTGTCCATGAACTGAATCCCAAGAGAAGGTGGGTCATGCAGCAAGACAACGACCCTAAGCACACAAGTCGTTCTACCAAAGAATGGTTAAAGAAGAATAAAGTTAATGTTTTGGAATGGCCAAGTCAAAGTCCTGACCTTAATCCAATCGAAATGTTGTGGAAGGACCTGAAGTGAGCAGTTCATGTGAGCAAACCCACCAACATCCCAGAGTTGAAGCTGTTCTGTACAGAAGAATGGGCTAAAATTCCTCCAAGCCGGTGTGCAGGACTGATCAACAGTTACCGCAAACGTTTAGTTGCAGTTATTGCTGCACAAGGGGGTCACACCAGATACTGAAAGCAAAGGTTCACATATATATACACTTTATTGTTACAGACTCAAAGGTCCAAATAATACATATAAAAATACACACTTACAAAAAAAAAAAAAAAAAAAAAAAACATTTAAGATAGGCCAACATAAAGTTGGCTTTTCCAATGTTTCCACATGTCAGAAATATATAAAATATCACTCTCCTTTATATTACACAAACTCATGATGATAACATTTCTAGATTCATATAACCTACACATAAATTTGTGCATAAGTTTCCTCATCAGAGCCTGAAATGTAGGAACATTAGCATTTACAAACAAAGCACTTGCACTTTCCCACCTCGGGGCTTTAAGCAATATTCTCAGTGCATCATTATAAGCCACCTTAATCTTATTTATCTTTGCTTTGCTATAATTATACCAAAGCTGAGCTGTATACAGTGATGTACAATAAGTTCTAAAAAGACATGTTTTGACTTCATATGTACACATATAGAACTTTCGTGCCAGCATATTCGCTTGAGCATACAATTTGTAGCACTGGCGCTGGATATCATCATCATCACTTAAATCATTCCTTAGTAGATGTCCCAAATATTTTGTTTTCGTAACAACTGTCAGCTCACTATCATTTAGAAAAAAAGAAGGAAAATGTAACTTTTTATCCTCCTTAGCCCTAGCAATCATTATAACACTCTTTTTTGGGTTGTATTTGATGTCATACTCTATGCCATAATCTGAACAGACTCTAAGCAGTTGCTGCAGACCAGCACTATAAGGAGACAACACAACTAAGTCATCAGCATATAATAAATGATTGACAACCTTATCCCCAATCATACATCCAGTCTCTTTTAACTTCATAGACAGCTCGTCCATATAAAAATTAAAAAGAAAAGGAGAGAGAATACCACCTTGTCTGACCCCGTTGGAAACAAAAAAATAACTAGAGGAGGCCTCACCCCATTTGACCTGCATGGTTTGATGAGAATACCAGTACTGCAAGATGCGGATCAAATATAAAGGAACCCCTCGTTCATATAATTTTAAAAATAATTTCCCGTGATTAACACGGTCAAACGCCTTAGATGCGTCTAAAAAACACATAAATATGGTAGAGTTCTTTTTCGTATACTTTGATATAAGCTCTTTCAATGCATATATACACAAGTCTGTTCCATGTTTATGCTTAAAACCAAACTGATTGTCAGTTGTTATCACATATCCTTGGAGCCTATCCAAAATAATCCGCTCCAAAACTTTGGAGATAATGCTTGCAAGTGCAATAGGCCTATAGTTGCCCGAGTTAGATGCTTTACAAGTTTTATCTTTAATGACTGGAACCAATAATACAGATAAAAGGGAGTCTGGTAATACACCATGTGCCAACAGGCCAGAAAAACACAAAGCCAGCAACACAGAAAGTCTGTAGCTCGCATACTTCAGATGCTCTGCAGAGATTTGATCAGGGCCACTGGCTTTATTTACTGCCAGCTTACCAATGGCATCACACACCTCATCTGGTCTAATAACCATAATGTCATCAGGAACAACATAATCATCAACTTTAAAAACAGCACTATCAACACAGTTAAAAATTTCCCCAAAATGCATAGCCCAAAACTCAGCAATATTCCCGTCCCCAACTATACCATCTATAGTGGAGGGAAGGGGAATCTTGCTGTTGTTAATAGCCCTCACTTCATTCCAAAATTCCTGAACACTATTCTGTTGAAGTTTTCTAGCCATTGAGTTAGCCCTCATCATTTGCTCATTTTTTTTCACATAGCGTATGGCATATTTATAGCTAGCATTAGCGGCCTTTTTATTCTGAAACTCTGGGCCATGTCTGGCTTTTCCAGCAGCTACCCAGCTTCTTAATGCTTGTTTAGCCTCAGAATGGAGATCAGCCACATATTCACTCCATCCAGGCCTAATCTTTTGTTTTTTCTTATCTTGAATAAAATACTTCCCATCATTAACCAAGCAATTAACAATATTTTCATACATATCAAATAAATAATTACAGTGGTCCTGATTTTTACAATTAGAGTCACAGGAAAATACTAAATATGGTATATATACACTACTGAGACTAGTATCAGTTAGTGCATTATAATTCCAAAGATCACTCTCAGAGAGCTTATCCCACTTTATTTTATTATATGTATGTTGACATCTATTATTGTCAGACAATACTGGTAGGCAGCTCAAATTTAATGTCATTGAGACAGGAATATGGTCTGACATAGCCAGATCATATCGAATGTTAACGTCAGATATACAGTCATGGGCATCAGCTGTGCATATACAATGGTCCAGCCAAGATGTTGTATGCCATGCCTCGCTAATGTATGTATAGCTATTATCAGGCAACAGCATTTTACTGGATAACACCAGTTTACTATTTTGGCAAAAGTCCTGTAAATATTGTCCAAACATAGACTGATTACCCGAAATGTCAGCATTCAGATCACCCATAACAAATATACTTGTACACTCTTTCTTTAATAAAAGAACTAATGAATGCTAGTCTGTTAAGGAATTCGTTCTCATTCTGGTTACATTCATAGGGGGTGTAAACATTTAAAATAACAAACTCATTTTTCTCATAGACCACCTTGATGGCTATAGCCCAGTCAACCTGCAACCGCAAGACAGTTATCAGTGAGTCATACTTCTTTTGCCAGAATATGGCCACACCACCAGGTATTCTACCCCGTATAATGCCCAAACTCAAATCAGTTGTAGACTCCCCTGCCCCATAAAAATCATTATGCACAGAGTTAAGTTTGTCGAGGTCTTGTTTGGGCAATAAAGTCTCTTGTATGCACAGAATATCCACGCTGTTTAAAAGTTGGTCAATCACAATGCGACGCACTTTATCGCTATCACTCTGCCCTAAGCGCAGGCCACGCGCATTGTATGACACAACTTTCATGTTTACAATCCATCCTCAGCCGCGGCAGATGTCCCGGCCCCAGACACAACACTACTCCTCACCACTCCAGGAGTTTTTATGTCCACTGTTTTCCGTGCTTCATAGAAGCGGCGCACAAAGATGCCATCTGGCCAAATTTCCGGATCATACATTTCCTCGACCTTTTCGCATTCTGCCATGATTTTAAATGAGCTATATCGCTTTTGAACACTGTCTATCTTTTGGCAAGTCACATCTCGGTGCAATTTATCTTTAAGATAACAAGTCAATGCTTCCGATTCTACATCCGGGGAAAATCTCGAGGCGAAGACACTCACCAACTTAGTTTTTATGGCTCGTAAAGATCCGCATACACTGGTTCCAACAATACCACTGTTCTTCACCCTCCGAGCCGAATTCAGGCGCGGTTTGGGTTGAAGCTGGGTCAGTCTGCCAGCCTGTTGCTGTTGTCGTCGGCCCCTCCTGACTACACTGCTATATGTTAAAGAAGCAGATAGCCTGGGAGATTGGTCAGCGACTCCATCCGCTGTACTGGCAGTAGGCCTATCCGTAATAGGATTCAAGGTTTCAATCACCATCACCGCGCTATCCACATCTCGCCCTGCGGCGGCCTCACCGCTGTCCGATGGCGTTGGCACATTATTCGAGACGGGTTCGCAGTTCTCAACAGCACACAAACGCTGGTTTAGTCCACTTGCTATCATCCGAAGGTCATCGCATTGCCCTGTTTGCACAGACACCGCTTGCTTCAGGGATGTTATATCCGCACTGACACGCTCCAAGGTCCGCAACATACATGACACATCAATACTGTTAAAAGTTACAGGAGGCAGTTCATCTAAATGATGCGACACAAAGTGAGGGATGTTTTCCCCAGCCTCGTTAAGCACTTTAAGACAGCTTTTAATGTTGTTTACGTCTTTCTGTGGCCCCTTGTGCGTAACAAAACGCTGAGTTGTGTGGGGGCAGAGTTCAAACAGTGCCTTCTTTGAATTCTCAATCCACTCGGATCCAAAGTGGTTCACAGCCACCAATATTATATCGTCCTGACTCAGTGTCTTCATTTTCACAACAAGAAAGTTCAGCAGTTCATCCTCCACCAGAGTTTTACCGTTTGCTGTAGTGTAAATCTCTGGTTTTAGTCGAGCTTTTCTCAAAGCAGCACCACCTTTACCTGCTGTGTCCGCCATCTTCACATACTTTTGCCACTCACAGATATGTAATATTGGATCATTTTCCTCAATAAATAAATGACCAAGTATAATATTTTTGTCTCATTTGTTTAACTGGGTTCTCTTTCTCTACTTTTAGGACTTGTGTGAAAATCTGATGGTGTTTTAGGTCATATTTATGCAGAAATTCAGAAAACTCCAAAGGGTTCACAAACTTTCAAGCACCACTGTATGTGAACTTGTAGTAATCATCCAACATGATGGGGGGGGGTGTCATCACAGTTCTGGTGGAGGACTTCTGTTTTCTCCTTGCTGGTCGTCAAGCCCCAAGCAGTGTTCAGTGAGTGTTGATGGCTTGGAGATCTTCGACTCCAGGGATCCACGTGACATGATACTGTAATCACTCAGGTATGTAATGTTCTGATTACTGATTACTTACTAAAGACATCCTGCAAAATTAGTTGAAAATGTCTGAATGTCAAAAATCTGTCTTTTACACCTATAGTGCATGAAAGAGATTAGATCATCCATTATTTAGGGAACAGGAAAGCTTTTGGAATTCAAAGCTAACCTAAAGAGAGACATAATTATCTGTTTACTGTTAAGATCATGTTACAAACATAACACTGGTTTAAATAAAATGGAAAACAAACCTGTTAATTGTTGTATGTATCAGTGTTCAGAAGCTCCTCTGCAGGCCACGTCACTGGACTTTCTGTCCCGACGCCTGGGATTCGATTTGTTTTTCCTAGTTGATCTTTTCTTCAGCTGTCAACCAAGAAAGTCTTTTAGGAGCCACACAGCGCCATCTGGTGGTTCGGAGCGCTATTACGCCGTGCTTGGCGGCACGGTGGTGTAGTGGTTAGCACTGTCGCCTCGCAGCAAGAAGGTTGCAGGTTCGAACCTCGTGACCAACAAGGGCCTTTCTGTGTGGAGTTTGCATGTTCTCCCCATGTCTGCGTGGGTTTCCTCCAGGTGCTCCAGGTCCTCCAGGTTTCCCTCACAGTTCAAAGAAGGTTCCAGGTTCTAACCTCACGGCCGACAGGGGCCTTTCTGTGTGGAGTTTGCATGTTGTCTGCATGGGTTTCCCCCACAGTTCAAAGAAGGTTCCAGGTTCGAACCGCGTGGCCAACAGGGGCCTTTCTGTGTGGAGTTTGCATGTTGTCTGGGTGGTTTCCTCTGGGTGCTCCGGTTTCCCCCACAGTTCAAAGAAGGTTCCAGGTTCTAACCTCACGGCCGACAGGGGCCTTTCTGTGTGGAGTTTGCATGTTCTCCCCGTGTCTGCGTGGGTTTCCTCCACAGTTCAAAGAAGGTTCCAGGTTCAAACCTTGCGACCAACAGGTGCCTTTCTGTGTGGAGTTTGCATGTTGTCTGCGTGGGTTTCCTCCAGGTGCTCCGGTTTCCCCCACAGTTCAAAGAAGGTTCCAGGTTCGAACCTCGCAGCCAACAGGTGCCTTTCTGTATGGAGTTTGCATGTTCTCCCCATGTCTGCGTGGGTTTCCTCCAGGTGCTCCGGTTTCCCCCACAGTTCAAAGAAGGTTCCAGGTTCTAACCTCACGGCCGACAGGGGCCTTTCTCTGTGGAGTTTGCATGTTCTCCCCGTGTCTGCGTGGGTTTCCTCCGGGTGCTCCGGTTTCCCCCACAGTTCAAAGAAGGTTCCAGGTTCGAACTGCGTGGCCAACAGGGGCCTTTCTGTGTGGAGTTTGCATGTTCTCTGCGTGGGTTTCCCCCGGGTGCTCCGGTTTCCCCCACAGTTCAAAGAAGGTTCCAGGTTTGAACCTCGTGGCCGACAGGGGCCTTTCTGTGTGGAGTTTGCTGTTCTCCCCGTGTCTGCGTGGGTTTCCTCCGGGTGGTCTGGTTTCCCCCACAGTTCAAAGAAGGTTCCAGGTTCAAACCTTGCGACCAACAGGTGCCTTTCTGTGTGGAGTTTGCATGTTGTCTGCGTGGGTTTCCTCCGGGTGCTCCGGTTTCCCCCACAGTTCAAAGAAGGTTCCAGGTTCGAACCTCGTGGCCAACAGGTGCCTTTCTGTATGGAGTTTGTATGTTCTCCCCATGTCTGCGTGGGTTTCCTCCAGGTGCTCCGGTTTCCCCCACAGTTCAAAGAAGGTTCCAGGTTTGAACCTCGTGGTCGACAGGGGCCTTTCTGTGTGGAGTTTGCATGTTGTCTGCGTGGGTTTCCTCCAGGTGCTCCAGTTTCCCCCATAGTTCAAAGACATGCAGATTTGGTACTGTAATTTTTTTTTTAAAGAAAGAAAGCACAACTTTATTCATCACACACTTGTGAAATTCCTCTCTGCATTTAACCCATCTGAAGCAGTGAACACACACATGTGAGCAATGAGCACACACACACACACACACCCCCAGAGCAGTGGGCAGCACGCTAACAGCACCCAGGGAGTGGTTGCGAGTTACATACCTCACTCAAGGGCACCTCAGCCCAAACCCATCCCATATTAACCTAACCGCATGTCTTTGGACTGTGGGAGAAACAGGAGCAAGACACGTGAAGAACATGCAAACTCTACACAGAAAGGCCCCCGCTGGCCGCTGGGCTCAAACCCAGAACCTTCTTGCTGTGAGACTACAGTGCTAACCACTTACACCACCGTGTTGCCCATTGGTGTACGGTTGGTACACAGTTGGTGCAAGCTGTAGTGGTTTCCCAGCCATATATATATATATATATATGCTATGGCAAAGCTAATAAATCAAATTAAATCAAAAATCATTCCACCAAGGCTGCATCCAAGATAATGGTGTAAACTTCAGGCTTTCACACGATACAATAACACAATTTCAATTCATAAACCAGCATTTCGATATTTGACGATACCATAGAATCTACTCCGATATGATATGATACTATATAATCATCATCATTGCCTGTGGCCCTGATCGGGACATAGACTACTGACAAGGTCTCTCCAGGCATCTCAATCCAATGAACTCCTACACTGTCGGTCCCAAACATGAATGAGAAAGGAGGAGGGTTGGGCAGAACACACTTTTATCACACATACACTTAAGCACAGTGAAATTCCTCCTCTGTATTTATCCCATCTGAAGCAGCGAACACACACATGAGCAATGAGCACGCACACATACCCAAAGGAGCGGGCAGCTATGCTACAGCACCTGGGGAGCAGTTTGGGGTTAGGTGTCTTGCTCAAGAGCACTTCGGTCCAAGGCCACCCCACGTTAACCTAACCGCATGTCTTTGAACTGTTAGGGAACCCCACGCAGACACAGGGAGAACATTCACACTCCACACAATAAGGCTCCCATCAGCCCAGAACCTTCTTGCTGTGAGGCAACAGTGCTAACCACTATGCTGCCAAAAATACATGTCAGAAGTGGGATTCGAACCCACGCCTCCAATCAGAGACCAGATTACCCAGTTGCACAGAAGGGAGGAACCCTTGAGTCTGGCGCCTTAGACCACTCGGCCATCCTGACATTAAACAGCATAGCATCAGACAAGCACCCCTCCATTTAAAAAACAAAATTCACTACACAAAAAAGCAAATGAGACAATCCAGAAACCTTTCAGTCCTAGAAGAGGATGGATCTCCAGCAGGAGCACATATCATATCTGGTAGTGAAAGTCATATTCAGATGGAAGCTGCCAGAGTGAAGACTATCATCTCTACCAGGACCACCACTGGTACATGGAACATCAAAACCATATATGAAGCAGGGAAAAAAAAGTACAAGTTGTCACCAAAATGAGGAGATACACAAAATACTGTAATATTCAATTGAATAGCCTTTGATCAACCGACGTTATTCAGAATCTGGGCTAGGCCTAGTACTAAATCACAAATGATGATAACAAAGAGAAGGAGTACTTTCAAAGTATCAGACTTACAGCAAATTTGGCCTGCTAGCCTATTTAATTATTTACACATAGGTTTACACACCAGTCTTTCCTTTTTTTTTAATAATTATCCACTTATCGATTATATAATCTATAATAAAAACTTTCCATATTGTATAATTATGAGATAGCAAGTCATTACTCTGAGATAGGATTTCATAATTATGAGATAGAAAGTTATTATTATGAGAGACTAAGTCATAATTATGAGAAACTTTCCATATTGCATAATTATGAGATAGCAAACCATTATTATGAGATAGGACTTCATAATTAGGAGATAGAAAGTCATAATTATATTTAAAAAAGTATCTCATTATTATAAGAACTTATGTTGTAACTATGAAATACTAAATCATAATTATAAGAAACTTTGTTATATTCCATTATTATGAGCTAGAAATCATAATTATGAAGAAAATATCTCATTATTATGAGATAGTCAGAATAATGAGAACCTTTCAATGCCATATAATTATTGGTGGTGTAGTGGTTAGCACTGTTGCCTCACAGCAAGAAGGTCCTGGGTTCAAGCCCAGTGGCTGATGAGGGCCTTTCTGTGTGGAGTTTGTATGCTCTCTCTGTGTGGGTTTCCCCTGGATGCTCTGGTTTCCTTCCAAAGACTTGCAGGTTAGGCTGATTGGTGGCTCTAAATTGACTGTGAATGGTTGTTTGTTTCTATGTGTCAGCCCTGTGATGATCTGGTGAGGAGTACCCTGCCTCTCACCCATAGTCAGCTGGGATAGGTTCCAGCTTGCCTGTGACCCTGCACAGGATAAGGATGGATAATTATTGGATAGCAAGTCATTATTATGAGATAGGACTTCATAATTAGGAGATAGAAAGTCATAATTATATAAAAAAGTTATCTCATTATTATGAGAACTTATGTCGTAACTATGAAATACTAAGTCATAATTATAAGAAACTTTGTTAAATTCCATTATTATGAGATAGCAATCATAATTATGCAAAAGTATCTCAGTATTATGAGATATTAAGTCATTATTATGAGATACTAACTCATAATGATGAGAAACCCCTGCTAAAAATCTTCTATAGGAATCCTATAGAAAACTTAATGGCAATCCTGTAGAATTTTAGTTCATGTAGAACCCAAGTTCTATAGAAAAACAGTTCTATAGGCACATTCTATTGAAAAAATTCCTATAGACCAGTTCTATAGACCCAGCAATTCAGCAGCTACTATTGCTTCAGGTTCTTTTGGCATTCTTCCATGCAAACTGCACTGTTGATCAGTATTTACACATATTTGTAAATCTCATCTCATCTCATTATCTCTAGCCACTTTATCCTGTTCTACAGGGTCGCAGGCAAGCTGGAGCCCATCCCAGCTGACTACGGGCGAAAGGCGGGGTACACCCTGGACAAGTCGCCAGGTCATCACAGGGCTGACACAGAGACAAACAACCATTCACACTCACATTCACACCTACGCTCAATTTAGAGTCACCAGTTAACCTAACCTGCATGTCTTTGGACTGTGGGGGAAACCGGAGCACCCGGAGGAAACCCACGCGGACACGGGGAGAACATGCAAACTCCACACAGAAAGGCCCTCGGCGGCCACAGGGCTCAAACCCGGACCTTCTTGCTGTGAGGCAACAGCACTAACCACTACACCACCGTGCCGCCATATTTGTAAATACTTGCAGTATATTTTGGAGTGAAAATTATTAAATATTTTAAGATATACCATTGTGCGTCCTGCTAATGGATTTATACTCATTAAGATAGATGCAGTGGTTTATTTCCACTAAAATACAGTTACTGCAGGTGGTGTGAAGTTTCAACTAGTACGAAATGTATAAATTTAATAAACGACCATAGTTTCCCAAAGAAAAATAAACCTACAACTGTAACTAATTTTTAAGTTGTGTTTTTGTTGTTTTGCTTTTTTTGATTTAATATCATTTCATGATTTGTGCATCTCTTACATGTAATTAAGCTCCTATTTGTTAATAAATCCATATTATATTTAAAAATAATTCCGACTTCCTCCTCCAAATAATTCTGGTGATCAGGTGAGTTAAGTTGAAACCACTTGGCTGAGGCACTGAAATTTCATGATATGGTCATGACATTTTAGCCATACTTACAACCTAAAGTTCAAAAAGACAAATCATATTGCATGCCAGCAAGCTGTATATGGTCTGGGCCCCTCTGGGCTCTCTCCAGTTCCCTTAGTATGGTTTACTCAACAGTGGTGCCACCACCGTCATATATATTTATCTCATCTCATCTCATTATCTCTAGCCGCTTTATCCTGTTCTACAAGGTCACAGGCAAGCTGGAGCCTATCCCAGCTGACTACGGGCGAAAGGCGGGGTACACCCTGGACAAGTCGCCAGGTCATCACAGGGCTGACACATAGACACAGACAACCATTCACACTCACATTCACACCTACGGTCAATTTAGAGTCACCAGTTAACCTAACCTGCATGTCTTTGGACTGTGGGGGAAACCGGAGCACCCAGAGGAAACCCACGCGGACACGGGGAGAACATGCAAACTCCGCACAGAAAGGCCCTCGCCGGCCACGGGGCTCGAACCCGGACCTTCTTGCTGTGAGGCGACAGCGCTAACCACTACACCACCGTGCCGCCCATATATATATTTATATAAAATATAAATATTCTTGAGTAGACACAAAAACACCAAACCAATAAATAATGTTCAAATATAGATTTCCTACAGAACTTGAGTTTTAATAGAAATTTTCTGTCCGAAAGAACACACTTGGCAACTTCCATAGAATACTGAGAAAAGCCTATAGAAACGGGTGGCACAGTGGTGTAGTGGTTAGCGCTGTCGCCTCACAGCAAGAAGGTCCTGGGTTCGAGCCCCGGGGCCGGCGAGGGCCTTTCTGTGCGGAGTTTGCATGTTCTCCCCATGTCCGCGTGGGTTTCCTCCGGGTGCTCCGGTTTCCCCCACAGTCCAAAGACATGCAGGTTAGGTTAACCGGTGACTCTAAATTGAGCGTAGGTGTGAATGTGAGTGTGAATGGTTGTCTGTGTCTATGTGTCAGCCCTGTGATGACCTGGCGACTTGTCCAGGGTGTACCCCGCCTTTCGCCCGTAGTCAGCTGGGATGGGCTCCAGCTTGCCTGCGACCCTGTAGAAGGATAAAGCGGCTAGAGATAATGAGATGAGATGAGAAGCCTATAGAAACTTCCTGTTCTATAGGACACAATTCAGTCTCTTATAGAACCATGCTGAAATCCTATAGAACACCAGAGTTCTATAGAAAGTCCTTTCGAGTTTCATTGAGTCCTAGAGAACTTCTATAGGACATTTTTTGCATTTTGCAGGATGCACAGGATGCATTTTTGAATTTATGGAAAGTACTTTCCATAATACATAATTATGATAGAAATTATTATGAGATAATTGAGAACTAAAGTCGTACATATGAGAAACCTAATAATTATGTTGAATAACAGAAACTGGCTTCCATAGTCAGAGGTGGACAGTAACAAAGTACATTTACTTGAGTACTGTACTTAAGTACACTTTTTGAGTATCTGTACTTTACTTGAGTATTATTTTTTTGGAAACTTATGACTTTAACTTCACTACATTTGAAAGACAAATATTGTACTTTTCACTCCACTACATTTCTATCAAGGTCCTCGTTACTCATTACTATAAAACGGCTTGGAAAGCGGATGGTTTTTTCTTTTCTTTTCTAAAATGTGATTGTTTTTTCGCAGGTGACACTGAGACAGACAATCAGTAATCACTAGGGTCACGTCACGTCCATAGACGATAAAATCAAGTTCAATAATTTCTCAGCAGCATTATTTAACACGATCAGTTGATGGCCGAATGGAAGGATGCGGTTCTTCTAGGGAACGCACACACCCATGGTCACACCGAGAACCCATGTTTCGGTTTTCAGAAAGGATTAAAGATACATTTCATTTTAAATGTTTGCTTTGTTTGCTGAAAATGAACCACATCACAGCCTACAAATACCAACCTGCGGAAGCATATTGAGGTATGAAAATGGTTTATTCCAAGAGGACTCTTGCAATGAAGTTGTCTGTGCTTTTAGAGCTAGCGATAATGTTGCAAACATATCGATGTAGTCTGGTTAGTCAAATGACTTTCTATGGATTTGCCCACCAAGTTGCCGTAGCCTTGTCCACAGCTAATGATAACACATAGCTAGTTAACTTGGACACTGTTAGTTAGCATGTAAAAACAGAGTTACGCTAAAATAAATAACTTATCTGAAGTCCTTTCAGAAATATGTTTTAGCATAATCTTGCCAAATAAACAGAATGTAGAAATCTTTCTTTTCTAGTAGCGTTAGCTACCCAATATGATTTCAAGTTTGAAAAGAGTTTGCTAGCATGTCAGGTGGAGCTTCACTGACTAGCTAGCTTAACGTTAGACCACCATGATGCACAGCATGTGTTCATTTTGTGAATTCACATTTCTGTCTTTGGTAACAGCATTAGGTTTTGTAAGCATTGGTATAGGTAATCGTATGGGGCCGAGTAAAATTAAGGATTAATTTCATGAGTGATTTCGAAGTTAGGGCGGCACGGTGGCGCTGTCGCCTCACAGCAAGAAGGTCCTGGGTTCGAGCCCCGGGGCCGGCGAGGGCCTTTCTGTGTGGAGTTTGCATGTTGTCCCCGTGTCCGCGTGGGTTTCCTCCGGGTGCTCCGGTTTCCCCCACAGTCCAAAGACATGCAGGTTAGGTTAACTGGTGACTCTAAATTGACCATAGGTGTGAATGTGAGTGTGAATGGTTGTCTGTGTCTATGTGTCAGCCCTGTGATGACCTGGCGACTTGTCCAGGGTGTACCCCGCCTTTCGCCCGTAGTCAGCTGGGATAGGCTCCAGCTTGCCTGCGACCCTGTAGAAGGATAAAGCGGCTAGAGATAATGAGATGAGAGATTTCGAAGTTTTGAAAATTCAAAACTTTGAAATCACGAGTGAAATTGATCCTTAATTTTATGAGGAACCATATGATTACTTGTTTATAATATATAGGGCCAAATTCATACTTCGGAAGCCATTCAAGTTCACAACATTTGTCATTCACGTTTTCTGAACCAATCAGGGCGCGAGACTATCTTGCACATTTGAATCAGTTTCTAAAGCATTCCTTGTTTTCGCAAATCTCTCGCTTTTCCCTCGAGGACTTTTCGTGATTCTTGAAAAGTAGCAGGATTGATCCCGGATATTTCTCCTGTCTCAGATGCCGATCCAATGCTGCCTGCATTACTTTAAGAGAGTCTGGTTAATAGTTTTCCCCATTTTCTTTCCTCACGTCTGCATAAAACTGCGATAGCACCTTGTCTAACTCATAGAATTCATATGCCACTAGAGAGACATTTATTTGTCTTTCTGCGGCCCATTTCTTAAACATGGAAAGCCAAAAATTCATACTTTTTTTGGTATTTTCATTTTTGCTTGTATGGGTGGCACGGTGGTGTAGTGGTTAGCACTGTCGCCTCACAGCAAGAAGGTCCGGGTTTGAGCCCCGTGGCTGGTGAGGGCCTTTCTGTGCGGAGTTTGTACATTGTCCGTGTGGGTTTCCTCTGGGTGCTCTGATTTCCCCCAAAGACATGCAGGTTAGGTTAACTGGTGATTCTAAATTGAGTGTGAATGGTTGTCTATGTGTCAGCCCTTTGATGACCTGGTGACTTGTCCAGGGTGTACCCTGCCTTTTGACTGTAGTGAGCTGGGATAGGCTCCAGCTTGCCTGTGACCCTGTAGAACAGGATAAAGTGGCTAGAGATAATGAGATGAGATTTTTGCTTGCAGCTTTCAATTGGTTTATCATTTCTTCATAAAATATAGCGAAACACGGCATTGCTGAGTCAGCCATTTTGTTGACAAAATTTGCTAATTTTTGTAACCGTAACCAAGCAACGAACTAGCCAATAGCATTTCAGAAATACGGCCCCGTGTTAAGGAAAAAAGCCCTCCTTGATTGACCAATCAGAATTGAGTAATTTTGGCCCTATGTATTATAATGGTAATAATACAACAATGTGTTGACAGAAAATGTACTTTTAACACTTATGTACAACCCCGATTCCAAAAAAGTTGGGACAAAGTACAAATTGTAAATAAAAACGGAATGCAATAATTTACAAATCTCAAAAACTGATATTGTATTCACAATAGAACATAGACAACATATCAAATGTCGAAAGTGAGACATTTTGAAATTTCATGCCAAATATTGGCTCATTTGAAATTTCATGACAGCAACACATCTCAAAAAAGTTGGGACAGGGGCAATAAGAGGCTGGAAAAGTTAAAGGTACAAAAAAGGAACAGCTGGAGGACCAAATTGCAACTCATTAGGTCAATTGGCAATAGGTCATTAACATGACTGGGTATTAAAAGAGCATCTTGGAGTGGCAGCGGCTCTCAGAAGTAAAGATGGGAAGAGGATCACCAATCCCCCTAATTCTGCGCCGACAAATAGTGGAGCAATATCAGAAAGGAGTTCAACAGTGTAAAATTGCAAAAAGAGTTTGAACATATCATCATCTACAGTGCATAATATCATCAAAAGATTCAGAGAATCTGGAAGAATCTCTGTGCGTAAGGGTCAAGGCCGGAAAACCATACTGGGTGCCCGTGATCTTCGGGCCCTTAGACGGCACTGCATCGCATACAGGCATGCTTCTGTATTGGAAATCACAAAATGGGCTCAGGAATATTTCCAGAGAACATTATCTGTGAACACAATTCACCGTGCCATCCGCCGTTGCCAGCTAAAACTCTATAGTTCAAAGAAGAAGCCGTATCTAAACATGATCCAGAAGCGCAGATGTCTTCTTTGGGCCAAGGCTCATTTAAAATGGACTGTGGCAAAGTGGAAAACTGTTCTGTGGTCAGACGAATCAAAATTTGAAGTTCTTTATGGAAATCAGGGACGCCGTGTCATTCGGACTAAAGAGGAGAAGGACGACCCAAGTTGTTATCAGCGCTCAGTTCAGAAGCCTGCATCTCTGATGGTATGGGGTTGCATTAGTGCATGTGGTATGGGCAGCTTACACATCTGGAAAGACACCATCAATGCTGAAAGGTATATTCAGGTTCTAGAGCAACATATGCTCCCATCCAGACGATGTCTCTTTCAGGGAAGACCTTGTATTTTACAACATGACAATGCCAAACCACATACTGCATCAATTACAGCATCATGGCTGCATACGTCAACCTATACGGAATGTCCGTATTTTATAAGAATTTGATTCAATAAACGTAGTATCTCATCTCATCTCATTATCTCTAGCTGCTTTATCCTTCTACAGGGTTGCAGGCAAGCTGGAGTCTATCCCAGCTGACTACGGGCAAAAGGTGGGGTACACCCTGGACAAGTCGCCAGGTCATCACAGGGCTGACACATAGACACAGACAACTATTCACACTCACACCTACGGTCAATTTAGAGTCGCCAGTTAACCTAACCTGCATGTCTTTGGACTGTGGGGGAAACCGGAGCACCCGGAGGAAACCCACACGGACACGGGGAGAACATGCAAACTCCACACAGAAAGGCCCTCGCCGGCCCCGGGGCTCGAACCCAGGACCTTCTTGCTGTGAGGCGACAGCGCTAACCACTACACCACCGTGCCGCCCCATAAACGTAGTATACAGGCGTATAAATAAAGTTATACTGATTCTTTAAAAAAACTTCAATATTTATTTAGAGCTATAATCAATTCCCACGATGATAAAAGAGCGCATAACATTTACAAATGTACTGTACACCACAGACAGCCAGTAAAGAGTCTTATGAAATCGTGCATTATCTTGTGGTAGCGAGACTTCATTCCACTTTTGATCATGCGCACACCGCATTGCGAGAATCCCGCCAACCGGGAAGTCATAGACATATAAACATAGATGCCGCCTTCTGCGTAGAATCATACTTCATCCTTGCCGCCATATTGGATGTGGCAAAGTGGAGATTCTTCAACCGTCTCTGGTATAGCGTCTAGACAGCAGGGGCGATTTCTCAGAGACAACAAGGGAAGCCAAGCTTCCCCTAAAATTCTCTCCCCAAACTGCGGCGTCTACGACGTTGAATTCTCATTAAAACAATAACTTGCATAACATAATATATGCCCAAGATTGTATTTATGTTCATAACTATCCTGTAACTTATTTGAGTGATGTCTGACGAACTTGCAGTTCGCTATGAGAATCACCTTTGCTGCCAGGCTGTAACCTTTCTTATTTCAATGGGCTCTATGGACTGGCAGCAGTGTTGCCAGATTGGGTGGTTTTAAGTGCATTTTGGCGGGTTTTGAACATATTTTGGGATGGAAAACGTCAGCAGTATCTGGCAACACTGACTGGCAGCCGGGTATCCGTTGCAGTCTACAAGACGGCTCTGAACAGCCAATTTCGGCTAGTTGTTATTGGTTAAAATCAACAAAATCGTCACTTCCAGGGAAGCCGGGCTTCTCTGGGACTAAACAAGACAGTGGGAGGGACAAGAAGCCGGGCTGATAAAGGATTATTGGAGGTAGTGTTTGAAAGACATGAGGAGGGCGGTACTTTGGCGAGGAACACGGAAGCATGATCAGTCCCTAGCGGATGTCGAGAAAGTGTAGTCGTGTGCCAAAGTGCTGTCCGAATTTCTTTTCATATAAACGTTTCTTCTCATTGATGTCTCTGTACATTACTCTGTAAATAAATGTAAATATTACTCGTTGTGCTCCGTTAACTTTCATCCATTCTATCAGTTTGATCATTCGTGAATTCACTCGTTTATTTCATTTGTAGTTCAATCTGGTTGTAGGCTAGCCTGAGCCTTATTGGGATCTGCAGTGCTAGCTGCTAACAGAAATTGGTGAAGTCTCTGGAAAGCACAACCAGCTGGTATGACAGGGTCACAGACCATTTTCTGGAAAAGGAGCGGAGGGCAGAATTTGTGTATAAATAGTGTTCATGTTCATGAATCTGAAGTGTGTATATTGTTCAGTAATGTTAAGAGAATGGTGGGCTCTGTGTTATAGGTTATACCTGGGTATAATATTCAAGGTTCTGTGTGTTGCATAGCCTACCTGGTTATGAATTTCCAGACTGTGTTGCAGAAGATGTTCAAGGATGTGTTGCACAGCTGGGTGTTGTGTTAAAGACTCTGTGTTGCATATCAGGGTATGATGTTCAAGGCACTTCGTTGAATAGCCAGTGATTTTTGGATGTTTGATATGTTTGATTAAGGATATGAGGCACTAGCCTGGCAAGCCAGACTATAATATGAAATGTACAAGCAAAAATACTTTCTGCCACTAGGTAGGGTTGTCTAGTTCACTATGCTAATGGGGCACACCTTTCTATGCTTTGATATCCGGCCTACAGGTTTTACGATGAATGCGTAAAATGGGCTTCCCCTGTTTTAAAAACCAGCAGCCGCCACTGCTAGACAGTAGCCGAGACTGCGTTTAACTGTACCAACAGGTTTACCGTCCAAACGAGATCACATGGGATTACCTTTCACAGGTGAGACTGCAAAAATACTTTTCATTGTATTTGGTCATTATAATGTAATTTTACGAACAGATTTTCCTGACTTTGTGGCTAATATGAAGTCTCGTGCATAATAGCCGCTCGGTGAAACCTGTCTCCAAACAACGAAGTATTTCCTTCGTAACTACGCTGATAACACTTTGTGTTTTTGTCAAACATTGGAGCTTTGTATTCATTCTGAAGGTTTATTGTTATTAATATTGAATAAAAAGTAACTGGGATATATCATTGTTAATTATCATTCAAATTTTAGGTAAATTATTTTAATTTGCATCTTATACGGATTTTATAAGGGAAATACGGATTTTGGAGGTTGGTTATACAGGTTTGATTGACCAAAGGTTGACATGTATGTGGCTGAGTAGAAGAAGGGTCCGGGTACTGAACTGGCCAGCCTGCAGTCCAGATCTTTCACCCATAGAAAACATCTGGCGCATCATAAAACGGAAGATAGGACAAAAAAGACCTAAGACAGTTGAGCAACTAGAATCCTACATTAGACAAGAATGGGTTAACATTCCTATCCCTAAACTTGAGCAACTTGTCTCCTCAGTCCCCAGACGTTTACAGACTGTTGTAAAGAGAAAAGGGGATGTCTCACAGTGGTAAACATGGCCTTGTCCCGACTTTTTTGGAATCGGGGTTGTATTTCTAAAAGCTCTCTCTCTATCTCTAAAGCAAACAAGTTCACAAACTTTAAATATGTTAATATCTACAAGACGAAGGAGAATTTTCCAGGCAGCTGATTGGCTAAACCGGATCAGTCACATGTGGAGCCGCTTCTATGATTGGTCGCCTGATGTTCGTGCTCGCGACGCTTCGTTTTGCTCAGTCTGAAACAAAGATGGCGGAAGAGGAAAGCGAGTTAACTTCTCCTGGTGTTGTGGAAGAACTTTTCACGTCACCTCTAAACCTGAGTTTGTTGTGTCTTTGTTTGTTTCTGTTGTACAAAATATTTCGCGGAGACAAGCCTGTGGAAATGGCCGAAGCTGAGGAGCCGTTACCCAAGCTGAAGAAGCGGGACTTCAGTGTGGAGGAGCTGAGGGAGTATGACGGAGTGAAGAACCCCAGAATCCTCATGGCTGTCAGTGGCAAAGTGTTTGATGTGACGAGAGGAAAGAAGTTCTACGGTCCTGGTAACAACACTGAGTAGTTAAAGAGAAAGCTTTAAAATAAATAGATAAATAAATAAATCCCAGTCTTTCTTAGTGCATGTGGTTTTAATTATTGTGTTTATGAATGCAGTGAATAATTGAGTAGCACGTTCATGTACTTTTAATTAAATATCTTCCATGCTTTCAGTTTTGCAAATTATTTTATTTTGCACTTTTCTACTCAGTGCACTTTGTTTCTCTTGATTCACACCCCTTATTTCCTTCCTTACCCATTGGCACATTGAAAAATCCTCAAACCTTCCAAATACCAAGGTGCAGGTTTGACTGTTTGTTTGTTTTTTTTTAATAAACTTTTGGGTTTTTTTTCCTTCATGTTTTTCATATTCATACACTTGGTAAATAAGAGACACTATGGTTGTCTGAAGCTTGCGAATGAGTAATGACATGAAAGTGAGGCCAAAGATCAGGGTCTGATCAACATTTCAGTTTTTCCTCTGTTAGGACTAGGTGAAACGTCAATGAGTGTGATCCAACCGTGTGTGTGTGTGTGCGCACTAATGATGTTCTGAGACTATAAAAATAATAAACACTCCATGTTAATTTTATTTCCAGGTGGCCCTTATGGAGTCTTTGCGGGTAGAGATGCTTCCAGAGGACTGGCTACGTTCTGTCTCGATGAGACGGCTGTGAAAGAAACGCATGACGATCTTTCAGACCTCAGTGCGAGAGAGCAGGAGGGTCTGGCTGAGTGGGAGTCGCAGTTCACCTGTGAGTCAAAGCACTTTCGTGGACTGTTTTTGTTTGTTTTTACATTGTTGGGTTTCATCTAGCAAGTATTCTGCTTTTCTCCTGACAGACAAATACGATTATATCGGCAAACTCTTGAAGCCTGGTGAAGAGCCGACAGAGTACACGGATGACGAGGACGTGAAGGACAAAAAGAAGGACTAGGACATGAGCGGACCATGTTGTTGTTATGATCATGATGCTTTGTTAAAGAATTTCATCTAACAGTGATATTTGAAATGCAAGTAATTATATGATACACTACATATCCATTTTGTATGAGATTTCAAAACGATACGTGAGGGAGGCAGGAATGTGATTTTTTTGTTTCTACAAATGTAGACGAAATCTAACATTTTGTAGGTGGGACCTTAATAATAAGAGTTTATGAAACGCTTGTATCTGAACATGCTTATTAAAGTAATTTTCATATTAAATGCTACTGATTCCAGTTTAATGAGTTTAATGCCAGATCCTAATAACCACAACTATTCCAAGTCTTCAGTCTCATGCTGTGACACACACAAGCTATAATAACTGCAATGTTGTGTTGCTGTTTTAATCACTGGACAGTTCAGTGTGTGTGAGAGACAGAGAAGCCCCGTTGTGCTTTGCATAACACTTTGAATACAACATGCTATTGGTTTCTAACTGATACAGAATCTGAGTGTACTTTATAAAACTGCATAGACGCCATACAACAGGACAAACACCAAGGGGGATGAATACTTTTGCAAGACACTGTATGTACTATACTAGTGCATCTCAAAAAATTAGAATACCATGAAAAAGTAACTTTTTTTCATAATTTAATTCAAAAAGGTAAACTTTCGTATATTCATTACATGTAAAGTGAAATATTTAAGCCTTTTTTGTTTTAATTTTGATGATTATGGCTTATAGCTCATGAAAATCAGAAATCCAGTATCTCAAATTATTAGAATATTCCCTAAGATCAATCAAAAAAAGGATTTACAATACAGAAATGTCCAACTTCTGAAAAGTATATTCATTTATACACTCAATACTTGGTTGGGGCTCCTTTACCATGAATTACTGTATCAATGCGGTGTGGCATGGAGGTGATCAGTCTGTGGCACTGCTGAGGTGTTATTGAAGCCCAGGTTGCTTTGATAGTGGCCTTCAGCGATCTGTATTTTTGGGTCGGGTGTTTCTCATCTTCCTCTTGACAATACCCCATAGATTCTGTATGTGGTTCAGGTCAGGCAAGTTGGCTGGCCAATCAAACAGTAATATCATGGTCAGCAAATCATTTGGTAGTAGTTTTGGCACTGTGGGTAGGTGCTAAGTCCTGCTGGAAAAGGAAATCAGCATTTCCAAAAAGCTCGTCAGCAGATGGAAGCATGAAGTGCTCTAAAATCTCCTGGTAGATGGCTGTGTTGACTTTGGACTTGATAAAATACAGTGGACCAAGACCAGCAGATGACATGGCACCCCAAATCATCACAGACTGTGGAAACTTCACACTGGGCTTCAAACACCTTGGATTCTGTGCCTCTCCACTCTTCCTCCAGACTCTAGAACCGTGATTTCCAAATTAAATGCAAAATGTACTTTCATCTGAAAAGAGGACTTTGGACCACTGAGCAACAGTCCATTTCTTTCTCTCCTTAGCCCAGATAAGACACTTCTGACTTTGTCTCTGGCTCAGGAGTAGCTTGATATTAGGAATGTGAAAGTTGTATCCCCTTTCTTGAAGATGTCTGTTCATGATAGGTCTTGATACACTGACACCATCCTCAGTCCACTCCTTGTGAAGCTCTCCCAAGTTCTTGAAACAACTTTTCTTGACAATCCTCTCAAGACTGCGGCCATCCCTGTTGCTTGCGCACCTTTTCCAGCCACCCTTTTCAGCAATGACCTTTTGTGGCTTGCCCTCCTTGTGGAGGGCATCAGTGATCATCTTCTGGACAACAGTCAAGTCAGCAGTCTTCCCCATGATTGTGGTTGTGTGTACTGAACTAGACCGAGAGATACACTGTGTTCATACTGTTTTACTCAAACTCGAAATGAAATATTCTAATATTTTGAGATTTTTTAAATGTTTTTGTACTGTATGCCATACTGATTAAAATTAAAATAGAAAAATGCTTGAAACTTTTTAGTTTATGTGTAATGAGTCTATAATATATAACATTTTCACTTTCTTAAATAACTGATGGAAAATATTGAGCTTTTTCACAATATTCTAATTTTTTGAGATGCACTAGTACACTCATCCAACACTTTGTTAGAAAAGCCCATACACCACCTCTATGATGGGGAAACTGCATACCGAATCTCATTGTACAATGGCAATAAAAGTATTCGTATTCTTATTTCCTCTAGCAGTTTTGGTGTACTACGTCAAATCTCAATCATAGTTATGTCTTGGTGGAAAGGACAGATAGAAGAAAGGATACAAAACCAAGCAGAAAAAAATGACTACAAGGCAAAGTAAACAATACATTATCAGTTACATATAAGAACATATAAGTACCTTTTGGGCCCTAAAAAAAAAAGCCCATAAGATCCAATAATGAGCCCTAGGGGGTACATTAATGTAGATTGTACCTTGGGGTACAGAAATGGACTCCTACTGTACCCTATTTCTGACTGTGTACTGTACCAGTACAACATAACATCTAGTAACTGAGAGGATCTGGCCATGGACAGACATAGCTGGAGGAAAGCAGTGCATGAGGGTGCAGCATACCATGAAAACGAACTCCACCGTGCCACACAAGCAATGCGGCAGTGCCGAAAGGATCACATGGAAAAGGCTCCAGCAATACCCACCACCTCTACTTTCCCATGCCCACACTGCACCAAAATATGTGGATCAAGGATTGGTCTCTACAGCCACCTGAAGATCCACAAGTAGAAAACCCTACTGAGAGGACAGTCATACTCGTTTCGAGTGACCGCTGATGATCATGATGACTGTACCAGTGTGCTGCCCTCATAACCACCAGTCATTTTAAAAATAGAGTAAAAAAAGATTGTAATTTGCATTATAAACATGAAGTCTTTCTGTAACATGAGGTGTCAATAGAATACACAAAATTGATAATTAGGAGTATTTACATGTAAATGAATTTAAAAAATATGCATGTGTCAGAAGTGGGATTCGAACCCACGCCTCCATTCGGAGACCAGAATACCCGGTAGTACGGAAGGGAGGAACCCTTGAGTCTGGCGCCTTAGACCACTCGGCCATCCTGACACGGGTGCAAAAAGCATACACGGAATAATTTTTGAAGACTTTACTAATAATCAGTGCTTTCTCTAAACTAAAAATATGTATTGTGCTTTAGCTATCTGGATTTTAAAGCAGCTTTATCTGTATCTAGCTTTAAAAAAAAAAGCAAATCTATTTAGTGTTCACTGTTTTGGTTTTACCCATTATACAATAGTTCACATACTCGCGAATTTTTGATGATAAACGAAAGCAAAATACAGATTTGCTTGCTAATATAAACAACAACCCTGGATGAATTTAGCACAGGCTGTAGCACAGAAATTGAAGGTCCTTGATAAGCCTTTTAGTTTAGGAGTAGTGTGGCCTTCTATACCATTGTGGCAATTGGAGGCTCCAGAGACTGATCTAGGATTGTGATAATCCTGAAGTACAACCCCGATTCCAAAAAAGTTGGGACAACGTACAAATTGTAAATAAAAACGGAATGCAATAATTTACAAATCTCAAAAACTGATATTGTATTCACAATAGAACATAGACAACATATCAAATGTCGAAAGTGAGACATTTTGAAATTTCATGCCAAATATTGGCTCATTTGAAATTTCATGACACCAACACATCTCAAAAAAGTTGGGACAGGGGCAATAAGAGGCTGGAAAAGTTAAAGGTACAAAAAAGGAACAGCTGGAGGACCAAATTGCAACTCATTAGGTCAATTGGCAATAGGTCATTAACATGACTGGGTATAAAAAGAGCATCTTGGAGTGGCAGAGGCTCTCAGAAGTAAAGATGGGAAAAGGCAGTGTTGGGCACGTTACTTTAAAAAAGTAATTAGTTACAGTTACTAGTTACTTTTCCCAAAAAGTAACTGAGTTAGTAACGGAGTTACTTTGTCATAAAAGTAACTGATTACCAGGGAAAGTAATTATTCCGTTACATTTTGTTCCTCCTCCTCAAAAAAAAAAAATCAAATTCAATTAGTGTAATCATAATAAAAGTGAATGTTAAATGTGTTTAATGACTGAAATGGACACTTAACAGAACCAATTAGTAATGTTATCTACACTATATTAATATTTTTGTGGGACAATGTGAGATAAGACATCTATCAAATGTACTAATATATTTTTGTAGTTATTAAAATTATGTTACTAATTACTGGCCACTGACGAGGACAAACGCTTTGTTCCTCGACATACTGTAATGTACATTGCACGTAAACACTCTTGCCTTTTATTTAAGATCACTCGTTACCAAAAAAAGTAACGCCGTTAGTAACGCCGTTTATTTCTAACGCCGTTATTCCCATCACTGGGAAAAGGATCACCAATCCCCCTAATTCTGCGCCGACAAATAGTGGAGCAATATCAGAAAGGAGTTCGACAGTGTAAAATTTCAAAGAGTTTGAACATATCATCTACAGTGCATAATATCATCAAAAGATTCAGAGACTCTGGAAGAATCTCTGTGCGTAAGGGTCAAGGCCGGAAAACCATACTGGGTGCCCGTGATCTTCGGGCCCTTAGACGGCACTGCATCACATACAGGCATGCTTCTGTATTGGAAATCACAAAATGGGCTCAGGAATATTTCCAGAGAACATTATCTGTGAACACAATTCACCGTGCCATCCGCCGTTGCCAGCTAAAGCTCTATAGTTCAAAGAAGAAGCCGTATCTAAACATGATCCAGAAGCGCAGACGTCTTCTCTGGGCCAAGGCTCATTTAAAATGGACTGTGGCAAAGTGGAAAACTGTTCTGTGGTCAGACGAATCAAAATTTGAAGTTCTTTATGGAAATCAGGGACGCCGTGTCATTCGGACTAAAGAGGAGAAGGACGACCCAAGTTGTTATCGGCGCTCAGTTCAGAAGCCTGCATCTCTGATGGTATGGGGTTGCGTTAGTGCGTGTGGCATGGGCAGCTTACACATCTGGAAAGACACCATCAATGCTGAAAGTTATATCCAGGTTCTAGAGTAACATATGCTCCCATCCAGACGACGTATCTTTCAGGGAAGACCTTGCATTTTACAACATGACAATGCCAAACCACATACTGCATCAATTACAGCATCATGGCTGCGTAGAAGAAGGGTCCGGGTACTGAACTGGCCAGCCTGCAGTCCAGATCTTTCACCCATAGAAAACATCTGGCGCATCATAAAACGGAAGATACGACAAAAAAGACCTAAGACAGTTGACCAACTAGAATCCTACATTAGACAAGAATGGGTTAACATTCCTATCCCTAAACTTGAGCAACTTGTCTCCTCAGTCCCCAGACGTTTACAGACTGTTGTAAAGAGAAAAGGGGATGTCTCACAGTGGTAAACATGGCCTTGTCCCAACTTTTTTGAGATGTGTTGTTGTCATGAAATTTAAAATCACCTAATTTTTCTCTTTAAATGATACATTTTCTCAGTTTAAACATTTGATATGTCATCTATGTTCTATTCTGAATAAAATATGGAATTTTGAAACTTCCACATCATTGCATTCTGTTTTTATTTACAATTTGTACTTTGTCCCAACTTTTTTGGAATCGGGGTTGTAGATTTAGTACATGAGTTTCATTGTCATGTGGGTGAAAGATATAGGGATCATATTTTAGTATTCACTGATGGATCAAAAGACCAAGACACAGGTGTTACAGGTGCAGCTTTCATTGTTCAAAGGTTTAATATTCATGCTTGTAAGCGAACCTCAGACTTTTTAAGTGTTTATACAATAGAATTATATGCCATCCTGATGGCTGTGCAGTGGGCCGAACAACTCAAGAATAAGAAAGTGCTGATTTGTAGTGATAGTATGTCAGCTATCAGTAGTCTTGGTAAGGGGTTGTCAAAGAGCCGACAAGATTTGATCTATGAAGTCCTGATGGAAATTAGGGATGCTAAGAGGAGGGGCGCGGAGGTGTCATTTTTATGGGTCCCAGCACATGTGGGCATTTCATTAAATGAAAAGGCTGATAAGTTGGCCAAGAAGGCAGCCAAAAAAGACACAATTGATGTCCACATACACCTATCTAAGTCAGAGGGTAAAAGCATTGTATGGCAAGAGATAATTTTGAGTTGGCAGTCACGTTGGGAGCAAGAACAGAAGGGCAGACACCTTTTTTCACTTACTAGTAGAGTAACAGACTCAGGTCAGGTTTACAAAAGAGGAGGAGGCAAACGGAAGGAGAATGTTATTATTTCTAGATTGAGAATTGGACATACATTTCTGAACAGTACCTTATTTATTTTGGGAAAATATCAGACTGGATTATGCACCAATTGTTCTGGCCAGGGGCGGCACGGTGGTGTAGTGGTTAGCGCTGTTGCCTCACAGCAAGAAGGTCCTGGGTTCGAGCCCCAGGGCCGGCGAGGGCCTTTCTGTGTGGAGTTTGCATGTTCTCCCCGTGTCCGCGTGGGTTTCCTCCGGGTGCTCCGGTTTCCCCCACAGTCCAAAGACATGCAGGTTAGGTTAACTGGTGACTCTAAATTGACCGTAGGTGTGAATGGTTGTCTGTGTCTATGTGTCAGCCCTGTGATGACCTGGCGACTTGTCCAGGGTGTACCCCGCCTTTCGCCCGTAGTCAGCTGGGATAGGCTCCAGCTTGCCTGCGACCCTGTAGAAGGATAAAGCGGCTAGAGATAATGAGATGAGATGAGATGAGATAATGAGATGAGATGAGATGTTCCGGCCAGGAAATGGAGACTGTACGACATGTGTTACTCTCTTGTGGGAAATACGATTGCCAAAGGCAAGAACTGATCAGACAGCTGATGGAGATTGGTCTGGAAGAGGTTTCTCTGAAAAGTGTGTTGGACATGGGGTCAAGTGGGAAGGGAAGAAGACCTTTTTTCCAGTTTTTAATGGACACTGGCCTATATGGTAGAATTTAGTGCGCTTCGTTTTTAGTTCAGTAGGTGGCAGCAATGCAACTTTTTAGGATGCCGGCTGCCTTAAAACCCCAAAGAAGAAGAAGAATTTTTTTTTTTTTTTAAATTGGAAAACCAAACATTATACAAAACACTGGAAGGGTGGGGTAGAGAAAGAAAAATACAGTCATTAATTAAGAAAAGAAAGAAAATTATAAGTTGCCATCAAAATAATTGTCCTTTCGGCTTTGCGGTTGTTCAGTCCTTCAAGAGAGTTCATATATGATTTGACCTCATTTTTAAACGCAGCAAATGAGGGTTTCCTTCCCCCCCCCCCCCTTTACATCTATGAATATGATATTTACCCAAAATAATAAAAAGATTCAATATAAAATTATATGGTTCACAAAATGTTTTTCTTTCAAAGAAAAACAAAACATCTTTTTTACTAAAGGATTCACTACAAGACCATACCTCACAACACAGACGCTCAACCTCGACCCAAAAAAACCTTGAGAAAAAACATTCATAAAAATAAATGACAAATAGATTCAGACATAGCACCACAGAAAACACATAAATCTGAAAGGTCTGTTTTAAATCTTTGCAATAGTGTGTTTGTGGGGTAAATTAAATGTAATATTTTTAAAAGAAACTTCCTTGACTTTGTTATTAAGTATGTAATCACTTAAGCATCTTATCCCAGTCAATGTCCACAAAAAGGCCATTCCAGTAACTTTTACACCTTGGAGTAACAGGTGTCAGTATTATCTGTCTTAGCCACTTATTATTACATTTCCTATTTCTAATGTTTACACCATTAAGAAATATATTATTGTAAAAGTGTGGAGTAGACTGTTCACAAGGAGCTTGAGATAATATTCTCATAAAACCATTAGGAAGTGCATCAAATACAATACTGTATTCTCTGGGTTGTATTGGGATAGCAAATTTATTTAGAAACTCTGTATATGTAAGGAAAAAAACCTTGGTTATTAATTAATTGAGAAATAAACAAAATGTTATTACAAACCCAGTTTTCAAAGAATATAGATTTCTTTTTAAAAGTGACGAGGTTGTTATTCCATATTATCTGTTTGTGAGGTGAAAAGTTGTGTGCGTAAGTCAAAAGCCAACAGAGGAGGACTTGTTTATGAAAATTAGACAATTTGACGGGGAGCTTATTGACATGAAAGTTACAATGAAGAAGAAATTCTAGACCACCAACTTTTTGGAAGAAGAAGAAACTCTCACACTGGGTAAGAGTACATTCAGGTACACAGGAGCTGCAGACTGGAATAGCCTACCCACAGGTGTTCAAACGCTCACCAGTAAACAAACGTTTAAGAAACAAGTCAAAAGGTTTTTATTAGAATCATTAAAAATGGACTCTCCCATGTACTTTTAATATGTTTGTAAATTGTTATTCAATTTCTGTGATAACAATTGTGATATTTTGTGATATATAAAACTTGATAGTTATATTTCTTAATTTATTTACTAATAATATTATTAATGTTATTTTTATACACTTTGTTTACTTATACATTTTTTGTAATTTTTGTCCTCTATCATATTGTCACTATTTTGTAATTTTTATGAGGACCACAATGGAAATAAGTCATTTTATTAGACTTTTTTGTGTCATCCTCGGGTTTTTTTACGTCTTTACAATAATTAAATGTGTATTTTATTGTAAATGTACATGTGGAAAACCTAAATCAAATCAAATCAAGAATTTAGCACAGCGCCCCATTGCGGTTTTACGTATTTCCGGTGGGCGCCGGCCGCCATTTTGTTTTATACCGTTCAAGGGTATCGTGTACAGAGTCAACCTCAGTTGGAAGCATGTACCGCTTCGCCAAAGCTGCTCTAAACCTCAGTGGTAAGGCTGAAGATGTGTTTACATGTGGGTTTTTTCCCTCCTTTATCTTGTTTCATTTAAATGAAATTGTGTGGAGCTGAAAATTAAAATGGATACAAACTCAGTGGTACTAACAAGCTAGCTTAGCAAATGTACACAATACTTCCTAACTAACCAATACTAGACAAAGGTCACTGACTAACTAACTAACTAACTAAACATTAAATTGGTTATATAAATTGGCAGTTATTTCTAGTTATTTTCTTAATTGTTGTAGTTTTATGTCTATCATTTAATATCTTCCGGGAAGTTAACTAGCTAGCTAGCAAGCAAGCAGTCTTAATGTCACAATGTTACTCTTTACGACAGTTTACAACGTTTTGCGGTAGTTGAATAATATAAATTGCACAAGATGGACGTCTTAACTGTGGTGTTCAGTGCTTTACTTGGTGTAGACTTTATTGTTGGGTTTATTATGTTTATAAACTTCAATTTCGGCAAAAAGGGTTTGGTAAATACCTATGGATTTTAGTACAAAAAGGTCAAGATGGAACAGTACTGTATTCCATACACTAACATCATTTTAATGGATGTTAAAAACAATTGCTTGGTTTCATTCTGGCTGTAATGAAGAAACAAAATGAAATTTTTCTTAATGGGATTTAAGTTAGACTAAATTCTTTCCCAGGAAACCTTTTGTAATCAGTATTTGCTGCAGTGTATCTCTGATAATACTATGCTATGCTCTTAATTAAATAAAATGTTCTTATATAATTTCCCTCCTCCATTTGAAGTTCTTTGAGATGTGAACTTGGATGCTGCCTATGATGAGAGCATGATACTCTTTTTATGACATTAGCGTTTCAGACACTGTTTGTACATCACACAGGTGTACGAGGGCAAGTCAAAAAGTTCTAAGGCAAATTGAGAAATCTTTATTTATGAAAATAACAAAGCTATTTCTCTACATCCTCCATTTAAGTCTAAACACCTTCTGCAAGCGGTGTTTCCATCAGAGAATTCCTTCTTTGTAAAATTCTGGGTGATGCCTTTCATATCTTTTTGAAATTATAACATCCGTCTTAGAATTTTTTGACTTCCCTCGTACGGTCATTATCGGCAGAGGTTTTGAGAGATCGCAGTGTCAGTGGTTATATAAATTTTGATGGAAAGTGGGATAATTACTGATAATACGAGTTAACACTTAATATGTGACCGGTGAGGGTCTTTTACTGTATTTTACTTTTATTAGCAGAAAAAGGGTTTTGTGTGCGTGTGTATGGAATATTGTGCTCTTAACTAGTGACAAAATGAACAAAAAAATATATAATGGTCAATGTGGTGGGTTTTTTTTGTTTTGTTTTTTATTCCCTCCTCACAGGACAAGCCAGCCGCCAGGTTGCTGTGCGACATGCTTCAGGCGTGTCTCGAGAGTTCCACGCAAAGTACGGCATGCCACTGTTGATTGCTGGAGCAACATTTTGTACTGCAGTCTGGTCCTACGTAGGTATCCATGTTGCACCAAATTATACATTTTCTTAGTGTCGTTCCTTTTCATAACCGTACGTCTTTTGCTATGTGTAATGGTCGCAGGTGGTCACATCAACTGGTATCGCATGGAATCTGTCTCCTGTTGGCAAGGTCCAACCAAAGGAATGGAGGGAGTAATGGGAACATGACATTTTAAGAACATCCTGAAACCTTGTGAACTTTTCCATTTTGTTAATGGATGTGCTTTACTCCTAATCCCTGTTAGTCTGATGTATCTGTAAAAATGTAATAAATTTAAATATAAATACAGTGCTTTGTGGTATTGTGATTTTTCTTAGAATGCTGTAGGCCCATAAGCCTGTAAGGTTGATTTGTTAGTAAGTGAACCTACATACTGTATAAACCAAATCAGGCCACTTCAATATGCAAGTTTTAATCTCTTCACCTGTAGCTTATCATCAGTGTCTGTTCAATGCCACAGGATGGTGGCCTCATCTAAACCTAGCAATAACCTTGAGGTATTTACAGAAATAAATTGGAATGCAGCTGGGTGTTTGAGTTCAAATCCCTTCACCTTTGTCTGTTCAGCTTAATTGTATGTAACATGATTAGGATAAAACTGTCAGATGAGTGTAGGTACAAGGTAAAGATACCCGTTAAGATGCTAACATGATGTATGCTATATGGCCAAAAGTTTGTAGACACCTTTTATTTTTTTTTTAAACCCTATTATAGACTGAGTCCCTCTTTGCCAGAAAATAATCTCCACTCCTCTAGGAAGGCTTTCCACTAGATTTTGGAAAATGGCTGTGGGAATTTGGTCATTCAGTTACAAAAGTGGGTGAGGTCTGGGGTGCAGGTGATGGTCCAGTTCCTTCCAGCAGTGTTCAGTGGGGTTGGGTTCTGTGCAGGACCCTTGAGTTCTTCCACTCCAACCTTGGCATCGTGAACCATGTCTTTATGATGCTTGTTTTGAGCACAGTGGCATTGTCATGTTGGGACAGGTTTGAACCTTTTAGTTCCAGTGAAGCAAAATTGTAAGTGTACAAAGACATTCTATATACGTCCATGCTTCGAACTTTATGGCAACAGATCAGGAAAGAACCACATAAACGTGTGATACTCAGCTGTCCACAAACTTTTGGTCATAGTGTATGTATGCTTGTATTGCATTATTATTTAGTTCTATGTGATGCATTAGATTTGTATTATTATTTAGCTGGGAAATAAATGTGGTATAAAAGTCCCCATAAATAAATAGTCCCCTGAAATTAGTAAAAGTGGTATTTTGAAAAACTTATTTATTAAACTATATCGACTCATGTTTATTTATATTAGATGAAAGATACATCTCTTGGATGCGCTGGGACGCATCATCAGTGATGTAACCTGGACTCATCGGGTGTTTCAGGTCTTTCAACATCATATACCCTCTCCCAGGCGACCCAGTCAGGGTTGATCAGACCCCAGCTTGCATCCCAGCACCATTCATCCACAGATCTGCCCTCTTAATCCAAAGCCACCTTGTGACTTTCTCTGTGGCTTCTGCTGCATTACTCTCTTCTTAGCCTGCCCTGTGATACCCAGTATTGTAAATGCCCTGCAGAGCAACCGCCCTGCAAAGCCTCAGCAACCTACTTCCACTGGCTCACATCGGACCCGCCAGCCTTGCCTTTGGCATGTGTCCACAAGCTCCTGGTACTTGGCGTGCTTTCTCTCGTTGGCCTCGTCCATGTGCTCTTCCCAGGGTACAGTTAATTCCAACAAGATCAGTTGCTTGGTGGATCTTGAAACAATGATCATGTCTGGCCACAGACGTGACATCTGGGCTGGGAATTTAAGCTGCTTGCCGAGGTCCACTTCCAAATGCCAGTTGCTGGCGGTGGTAAGGAGGCCAGCCTTTGTGGGTGTGGCTTCTCACCGGCTCTTACGAAGACAGTCCTCTTGGACTGGTGGTGGCCCTTGTTGTTGTTAATGGCTGTGGCTACACTGTCTGCAATTGCCTTGAGGACCTGGTCATGGTGCCAATGGTAGCGACCATCTCCCAGGGCTTTTGGGCAACTGATGAGATGTTCCAAGGAACCTCTTCTGGAGCATTGAGGGCAGGTAGGTGTTTCGCTCTTGCCCCAGATATGGAGGTTTGCTGGACTTGGTAAGGTGTCATATACAGCTTGGACCAAGAATCTTACATGATAGTAGTCTGCTTGCAAGATGTTAGACCATGTGATCTTCCTCTGCAGGACATTTTCCCATCTTGTCCATGCCCCTTGCTGTCCCAGCCCCACCATCCTGCTGGCCCGGACTTCCTCCACGCCTGCTCGGACTTCCTCTTGGATGAGGTGCTGCCACTCCTTGCCTTGGGCTCTATCAACTCTGGTAGTCGGGATGTAGCCGATGCCTGCCCGCCCTACTGCAACGGAACCCACCAGCATCCTCTGCCTCAGATGTGACTCTTCCACCTCTAAGGAAGACTCATTTGTTTATTTATCTCATCTCATTATCTCTAGCCGCTTTATCCTGTTCTACAGGGTCGCAGACAAGCTGGAACCTATCCCAGCTGACTACGGGCGAAAGGCGGGGTACACCCTGGACAAGTCGCCAGGTCATCACAGGGCTGACATATAGACACACAACCATTCACACCTACGGTCAATTTAGAGTCACCAGTTAACCTAACCTGCATGTCTTTGGACTGTGGGGGAAACCGGAGCACCCGGAGGAAACCCACGCGGACATGGGGAGAACATGCAAACTCCGCACAGAAAGGCCCTCGCCGGCCACGGGGCTCGAACCCGGACTTTCTTGCCGTGAGGCGACAGCGCTAACCACTACACCACCGTGCCGCCATGCCCTAATTTATATTATATTATATTTCTTGTCGATTTCAGGATTTATTTAATAGCCTTATTTATTTATTTATTTATTTAATCTGCTTGCGCATTTATTTATTTGTTTCTTGACTTCTCATCTCATCTCATTATCTTTAGCCGCTTTATCCTGTTCTACAGGGTCGCAGGCAAGCTGGAGCCTATCCCAGCTGACTACGGGCGAAAGGCGGGGTACACCCTGGACAAGTCGCCAGGTCATCACAGGGCTGACACATAGACACAGACAACCATTCACACTCACATTCTCACCTACAGTCAATTTAGAGTCACCAGTTAACCTAACCTGCATGTCTTTGGACTGTGGGGGAAACCGGAGCACCCGGAGGAAACCCACACGGACACGAGGAGAACATGCAAACTCTACACAGAAAGGCCCTCGCCGGCCACGGGGCTCGAACCCGGACCTTCTTGCTGTGAGGCGACAGCGCTAACCACTACACCACCGTGCCGCCATGCCCTAATTTATATTATATTATATTTCTTGTCAATTTCAGGATTTATTTAATAGCCTTATTTATTTATTTATTTCATCGGCTTGCTCATTTATTTATTTGTTTCTTGACTTATCACTGAATTATTAATCGCCACAAGATGGCGCTATTGTGTCTTTTCCACACAACGAAATCTCTGTGGAAACCATTGCGTACGTGCCATATGACACTAACGACAAACCCACAAAATAACGGCTTTTTTGTTATATAGACGATATCATTTTTAATTTGAAGTGATGTTTTCTTCCGGCGTTTAATTACTATTTATCACACTCTAAAATAATTTCAGTCATAACTGGAACGACCAATAAAAAAATAATGTGACGTTGCGTGAAGTTTTTTGATAGACAGCAAGCGCAGCCAATAGCTGAATAAAAAAGTTCTACTATCCCCGCCTTGTCGGGCTTGACATCAACCAATAAGCACCGGATTCTCACAAACATACCCGCCCACTTCGCCTCCGTGCGCTCGAAGCTAAGGTCACACTCATTCGGGATTGGAGCTGTTCAGCGCGCGCAGTAAGCCACAGGAAACCAGAGAGTCAGCGCCGGAAAGAGAAACCTTCCAAGATGTCTCTGTCAAATAAGCTCACCCTGGATAAAGTGGACGTTAAAGGAAAGCGTGTAGTTATGAGGTGAGTTTTTGATGAGAGTAGCATACGGGAGGAGTGGTTCAGGTGAGATCTTGCTCAGGAAGCGGCCGTGTCATGATGTAGCATGTAGCATTTGGAGTAACAGTTAACCCACAGTCTGCCATTGGGGCTCCTAAGGATCTCAGTTTCATGTTTGTGTATGGAAAATACAAGCAAGGATGATGAAACAGCAGAATGAACCCACTCCTATGGAGTATTGAGGCCTGTAATATAGCTCCTGTTACTGTATTCACTATCCAGCAGTAACCCGTGGTGATGGTGATCAATGTACATGTGGAGTAGAGGAGGAGAAGAAGAAGAAGAAAAAAAATCCACCCTGACTCATCTCTACCAAACTCAAACACGCTCCTCAAGCAGGGCTCTACATTAACTTTTGAAACCACTTGTCCTGTCGGGCAAGTTGAAAGGAAATTTACTTGTCCGAAGAAATATTTGAGAAAACCCCCCCCACAAATAAACCATTTGTAACCCAACAATCTTTATTGCATTTGTTTCCGAATTCACAGCATATGCATAATATCTATGAATCAAAAGTAATCAATACTGATTGATACCATAATTCACCAATTATTCTGCTGAAGTTCAGAAGCAATATATTCCAATAGAGTAGAAATTATGAGCATAAAATTTTAAGAACAAAATAACTATACTGTGAGATCCAGAAACACTAACCATTTTATATATATATATATATATATATATATATATATATATATATATATATATATGAGTGATTCCACGCTTATGGGTACTGAAATGGGGACACGAACTTATTCACCTAAAACCATTTCTTTTTTTTACCATCAGGTCACAAAACATGTAATCTTTAATGAATATGTTAAAAGATAACTTTAATTTTCTGAGATGTAATAAAAACATATTTATATGCCAAAGTCAAGCCTATGAGTTCCAAAATGATGTCTGTTACATTACTTCTGTTACGATTGTCCATCTCGCGTCTGTTACAAATTAATTACAGTCTAGCTATATACCATGTTAATCTTATTGAAAGAATGTGTATGTTTATTCTACTACACATGTTTATTAATTATATTTGCTAAAACATTGTTAAAATTGAGAATATATATGTCCACAACACTTCTGTTACGTTCTGACTTTGGCATATAAATATGTTTTTATTACATCTCAGAAAATTAAAGTTATCTTTTAACATATCATTCATTAAAGATTACATGTTTTGTGACCAGATGGTAAAAAAAAGAAATGGTTTTAGGTGAATTTTAAAAAATAAGTTCATGTCCCCATAAGCGTGGAATCACTCATATGGCCCTTTTCCACTACCCTTTTTCAGCTCACTTCAGCCCGACACGGCTCGCGTTTCGACTACCAAAGAACAGCACGACTCGGCTCGCTTCAGCCCTGCTTAGCCCCTAAAACTCGCACCGTTTTGGAGTGGGGCTGAAGCGAGCCAAAGCAAGCCGAGTGAGGCTGGGGGCGTGAGCAGACAGTCCCCTGTGCACTGATTGGTGAGGAGGAGTGTCCTCACATGCCCACACACGCCCCACGAGCACGCTGGGATCTGTAAACACCGTAAACCCGGAAGAAGAAGAATTACGAATTACGAGAATTTCTGAAGCCTTATGCGCCTTGCCTCATCTATACGCTCTTGCCAGTATCTGTTGGCGTTGTCGGTGACAACAAGCCACAGCACCAAGACCAGCAACACTAATGACTCCATGTTTATTGTTTACTCTCCGGGTCGTGAGACTACCGCTTAAAAGCTCACTGATGTCACTGTTTGCGCTGCTTAACGACATCACGTGACGTCCACCCACTTTCGCTAACTCCACCCAATGTGTCCACCCACTTCCAGCCAGCACGGTTCAGCGCGGTTGTAGTCGAAATGCAACTCCAACAGCCCCGCTCAGCACGGCACGGCTCAGCCCGACTCAGCCGCGTTTGTAGTGGAAAAGCGGCAATATATATATATATACACACATATACACACACACACACACAGATCAGTATTAGGGTGCATCAGTTGCCCTCACTTTCATAAAATCTGATGCATTTTTTTGTTTGGGTGTTCCTTTTCACCAATAAAGACATCCTGTAAAATTTTTTGACCATATTCAAAAGTCTAATGGTGGCACCATGAGGTTCATTTTTTGCCAAAAACGCTTATTTTATGTTTTCGCGTAAGGTTTGAATCACAATGTTGGACTCCAGTTATTGATTTCTTGTGAGCCAGAGATCATGTTAAGAACCTTTGCAAGGGATTGAGAAGCATTAATGTGATTCATAATACATTTGTATTGTTTAAAAGTAGTTGAATAATGATTCAATGAACAGCTAAAACTCAAACTGTGCTCGATAATATATTTAGAATATGTACTAAAAATGTGGATCTAAGATATTTGGTATACTCTATAAGGTGCCATAATGTTTCATGAAAAGTGATCGAAATTTTGTCATAAAATAGCAGCTTTTTCCATAACTTTGAGCTACTGGTGCCACCATTACACTTCTGAATTTTGTCAAAATATTTCACCCAGTGTGTTTTCTTACCAAAAGGAACATAAAAACAAAAATGCATCATGATCGGAGGAACTTTTCATTTTTAGGGGGCAACTGATGCACCCTAATCAGTACTCTGCAGTTCAGTAACACATATCACAAAAAGGAACATTATCATAAAATTTATGACTTGATGAGCGATCACTAGTTTGGACAAGAGAAACAAATAACAACAATGCTACAAATAAAAACAACTGATAACAACATGGACTGATTAATACTGTAAATCACTGATTATTATACACTGAAATCTAGTTATCAAATGACAAGATAATATATCTTATGAAAACCTCCACACCTCTGTTGACTCACAGATGAATGGATACAAATGAAGTTTCTATTCATCTTCATCTATCAACCCTTGAGTTCTGCGTGTTCTGACCCCATTGGCCAAGCGGTATTGGCCGGTTTCGCAAGTAGAATATTGCGCATGTGCACATCGCTCTTTCCGAATAGAAACATCCGGCGA